>NC_080671.1:275597904-275897904 GCF_030247195.1 Topomyia yanbarensis
TTCTCTCCAATACACGCGTTCTGTTGAAATCGAACTGATGTCCACACTCTCTCGCATGCTGCGTTAGGCCGGTTATAGATGTGCTCGTGCGAATTGAATTTTTATGCTGGGCAATGCGTTTTTCCAGAGTTTGCGATGTCTGTCCTATGTACTCCCTATTGTCGCATCCACCACACGGAATGCTGTAGACCACATTGGTCTGTTGCATCTTTGGGATCCTGTCCTTCAACATAGTAAAGATAGTGTTTTTAATTTTGTCGGTCGGTTGGTACGCTGCGATGATGTCATTCTTGCGTAACACTTTTCCTATCTTCTCGCTTAGGCAGGGGATGTATGGGATGGAAATGTACTTAGCTATTTGCTCGTCTGTACTCCTGGTTTGCAGTGTGTTGTATAGTGAGTGTACCCTCTGTTTCAGTACACGCTTTATGAAGTGTTCCGGGTAGTTGTTGTTGCGCAGGATATCCGACGCTTCTTTTATGCTTACCTCTCTCTTCCCCGCATCAGTAAGCTTTAGCGCTCGGTCGAATAATGCGATAGCGGTATTCTTTTTATGGGCGTGCGGACTCTCTGATGTGTAATCAAGATATCGTCCTGTTGTCTGTTTTGGGAGCCATTTTTTATCTATTCTCTCTTCCCTTCTAGTTAATAGGAGATCCAAGAACCGGATAGATTCATTTTCTTCCTTTTCCACTGTGAATTTTATGCTGTTGTGATCTTTTTCGAACTCCTGGATGACAGCATCGATCTCATTCTCCTTACCCACCAGAAAACTATCATCCACATACCTTCGATACACTACCAGCGAAATATTTTTTTGTTTCAATCTTTCTATCGCTTCTCTCTCTAGCCTCTCCATCACTATATTGGCAACGACGGGAGAAAGTGGGGATCCCATCGGTACTCCGAATATTTGGTCATAATACTTTCCATCGTATTGAAAAAATGACGCTTCTAGGACTGTTTTCATCGCCTGTTTGAAACTGTCCCATGGGATTGTTGTAATGTGTTGTAGTTCGTTCCAACGTTCCTCAACATACTCGTACACTTTGTCTACAGGCACATGAGTATGTGTACTATACTCGTTGGACGTGGTGTCCCTGTACACAAATGTGCCTGTAGACAAAGTGTACGAGTATGTTGAGGAACGTTGGAACGAACTACAACACATTACAACAATCCCATGGGACAGTTTCAAACAGGCGATGAAAACAGTCCTAGAAGCGTCATTTTTTCAATACGATGGAAAGTATTATGACCAAATATTCGGAGTACCGATGGGATCCCCACTTTCTCCCGTCGTTGCCAATATATTGATGGAGAGGCTAGAGAGAGAAGCGATAGAAAGATTGAAACAAAAAAATATTTCGCTGGTAGTGTATCGAAGGTATGTGGATGATTGTTTTCTGGTGGGTAAGGAGAATGAGATCGATGCTGTCATCCAGGAGTTCGAAAAAGATCACAACAGCATAAAATTCACAGTGGAAAAGGAAGAAAATGAATCTATCCGGTTCTTGGATCTCCTATTAACTAGAAGGGAAGAGAGAATAAATAAAAATTGGCTCCCAAAACAGACAACAGGACGATATCTTGATTACACATCAGAGAGTCCGCACGCCCATAAAAAGAATACCGCTATCGCATTATTCGACCGAGCGCTAAAGCTTACTGATGCGGGGAAGAGAGAGGTAAGCATAAAAGAAGCGTCGGATATCCTGCGCAACAACAACTACCCGGAACACTTCATAAAGCGTGTACTGAAACAGAGGGTACACTCACTATACAACACACTGCAAACCAGGAGTACAGACGAGCAAATAGCTAAGTACATTTCCATCCCATACATCCCCTGCCTAAGCGAGAAGATAGGAAAAGTGTTACGCAAGAATGACATCATCGCAGCGTACCAACCGACCGACAAAATTAAAAACACTATCTTTACTATGTTGAAGGACAGGATCCCAAAGATGCAACAGACCAATGTGGTCTACAGCATTCCGTGTGGTGGATGCGACAATAGGGAGTACATAGGACAGACATCGCAAACTCTGGAAAAACGCATTGCCCAGCATAAAAATTCAATTCGCACGAGCACATCTATAACCGGCCTAACGCAGCATGCGAGAGAGTGTGGACATCAGTTCGATTTCAACAGAACGCGTGTATTGGAGAGAATCAACAATGATTCCAATAGGCTGACTGCTGAGGTTCTCCACATCAAGCTGCGAGAGGAGAGAGCTGTGAATCTTCAACGTGACGCAGCTAGCTTCTCTAGCACGTATAATGGACTTCTCAACAAGCTACGATCAACGCAGCAATTCACAGGAGACGAGGGAGCAACGATGCTGGCAACGACGCTGTAGGTTTAGTTTAAATTTGTTTAGTTTAAATTTGTTTCCCCCAGCGATAGCAAGAGGCGAATGGGGTTAAATGTAAGTCGTGATCGTTTTTAACGTAAATTGTGATCTGTAAAATTTATTGTATTTTTTTTGTATTTTTATTGTAAAGCTCTGAAGATGGCTGAAATTATAATCGAGTAAGCTGAAACGTCAACAGTAAGAGTTTTTTAATATAATCACCGAAAAATATCCAAAAAAAACGATAGCATATTTATTTAGCTTATACGAATACCTTTCGAACAAGCTATAGAATGTTGAAATCGGACTATTATCAAAAGAGATATTTAACATTAAATGCGGACGAAAGATTTTTATCATTTCCCATTGCCAGAAATATGACCAAAACATGTAATCTATTATTAACGCCAAAACGGCTTATTTTAGGTCAATAGTATTTTCGGAGAATTTAATGGAGGTAATATGCCCTTTCTTTTGGTATTGTGCTTTTGCTGATTAATCTTCCTATGAATGAGATATTTTCACAAATTTTCTTGGAAGTGATTGTATCGAAATGACGCCTTCAGCAAATTTGTAGCTCTTGCTTTTGCAAATAACTTTACTGATGACTTCAAATATCAAATTCTATTACTCTTTGTCGCCTATTTATTGTTCAATATAGTAATAATCCATTGAAATAAGCCAAACATTATTTCGATAAAACGAATTTTGTATTTCATTTTTCTATCTATAACCGCTAGAAATAATCAACGAACACTTCCCAGTTGTCTGGAAGGAACTTGATAACTTATCAGTGCAAAAATGTTCATTTGTGCGAACCTTCTGACTGCAATTTTTCTAACTTATAACCATCGAATCGATCTGAAAGATATCGGAAAATGAACAGCGAAATAAATAACTCCAAGCAACGGCGTAGCCAAGAGAAGGTTTTGGGGTTTAACACCATACAACCCCCCCCCCCCCCACCTCTCCCAACAAAACAAATTGGATAGAAGTTGAAAATTTATTGATGCTGACTGATTTAATTCAATATTACAATAACAATTATCTGATCCGTACATTGATAACCTGTTGTTGTAAACATCATGAGGACTTTTGATAAATGTCGGATTGGGGTCCTGATATGTAACTGATCTATTGGTCTTGATTTCACAGTTGTCTAATAACATCAATATCAAATTCCTGCCTGAAAACATTCCAATAGAAAATTCCAGAGTTCTGTAATCAATCACGGTGTGTCTAAAACCATTATTAACTAAAAAAAATGACCATAAATTTGGCATACGGCATTCGAAAGATACAGTATTCAAGCATCTTCTCAGTGAATTTCAAAATGATCCATCGAGAGATTCGAGAGAAATTGCGATTTGAAGTTTCATGACACGTTTCATAAGGTTACCAGCAAACACCCACGGGTTGGGTCCTATCATTATAAACAAAAAAATATTTGTCTTCTTATTTGTTACTCGGAATTCGAAAGATATAGTAATCAAGTTCATCCGCTGAAAGATTGAAAATATTTCATTGACGGAATCGAAAGTTATAACGATTTGAATGCGGTATGCGGTCATTGATGGGTTTTCTACCAGATTTCAAGCATGAGGCCATGTTTGTCCATTGACTATTTAAATCGTTTATACGTGTCGCTGTTCTAAAGAAAAGCCTTACCATTTAATTGCACAAATATAATGCCCAAAAGGTGTTATTTATGTGCTGCAATGAAAAAATATGAAAATAGGGTTGTCAGCTAAACATTAACTATAACGTGTAAATTAAAAAATTGAAAAAAAGTTGGAATGTTTACTTAGAAAGGCCATATATCAGTGGTTTCTTGACTGACTCGAATTGTTTTATTATTACTAAACTGGTAGACATTTTATCAACAATTTTCCTGCAGAAGAATATAAAATAGAGTTGTCTACTTCAAATAATAGACAATATAAATGATCTCAACAATATGTATTATCATTATTTAGTCAATATTTTTTTATTAAAAACGATGACATGTCAATTTCTATAGATAGATATAAAAATATGAAAATGTTTGCTGATTTAGATCAATTTATGTTATGGTATGGTTTTGGTTGAAAAATTTGTACATCCGTGATTCGCTGGTTGGGTTTGACAGATGTCAAAAACTGGTCAAAGGGGATGTTATCAATACAAATGCATCTGTTCACATCTCTAACTATTGTCAGTTTTATTGTCTAAATAAATTTAACAAGAGAATTTGACATTCAGATGCTTTTTAGTTCGACAATGGACCAACTAGCGGAAGTCCAACTAAAAAGCTTTAAAAATTGTCCAACCAGCGAATCACGACTGTGTTAGTTTCAACATTCCATGTATCCACAATTTGTAGTATACAGCAATTGCAATCAACTAGTGAATAAAAATGGACAGACCAATTTTTAATACCAGAATATTCACTAAAGAATGATAATTCATATCGTTGAGATCAATTCTATTGCCTATTATTTGAGGTAGACAACTCTATTTTATATTCTTCTAAAGGAAAATTGTTGATAAAACGTCTACCAGTTAAG
The DNA here is from genome assembly GCF_030247195.1 of Topomyia yanbarensis. NCBI lineage: Eukaryota > Metazoa > Arthropoda > Insecta > Diptera > Culicidae > Topomyia > Topomyia yanbarensis. The sequence continues at coordinate 275,602,808 of NC_080671.1, forward strand.
TAATAATTAAACAATTAGAGTCAGTCAACAAACTACTAAGATATGCTCTTTTACATTTCTTATAAAAGAAATGTATAGAATTCGCTCAAACTTTCAAGATTTTTTCCGAGGCCCGGAGGGCCGAGTCTTATATACCAATCGACTCAGCTCGACGATTTGGGACAATGTCTGTGTGTGTGTGTGTGTGTGTGTGTGTGTGTGTGTGTGTGTGTCTGTGTGTGTGTGTGTGTATGTAACGGACAAATTCTCATTCGTGTTTCTCAGCAATGGCTGAACCGATCTTATCCAAACCAATTTTAAATGAAAGAACTAAAAAACAGTATGAACACTATTGATTTGTTTTTGATTCTGATGTTTAGTTTCCAAGATATGAATGTTTGAATGCGTAAAAATGGCGTTTTTTGCTTTTTTTTGAATTATCTGCCAAAATTGACAATATAGATTAACAATTTATATGTTTTTAGATAGCTTTAACGAATACCTTTCGAACAAGCTATAGATTGTTGAAATCGGACTATTATCAAAAGAGATATTAAACATAAAATGCGGACGAAAGATTTTTATCATTTCCCATTGCCAGAAATATGACCAAAAACATGTAATCCATTATTAACGCCAAAACGGCTTATTTTAGGTCAATAGTATCTTCAGAGAATTTAAAGGAGGAAATATGCCCTTTCTTTTGGTATTGTGCTTTTGCTGATTAATCCCCCTATGAGTGAGATATTTTCACAAATTTTCTTGGAAGTAATTATATCGAAATGATGCCTTCTACAAATTTGTAGCTCTTACTTTTGCGAATAACTTTACTGAAGACTTCAAATATCTATTTTGAATACTTTAAAAGTTATGGCTTGTTGTTTATGGATTGCTCTTTGTCGCCTATTTATTGTTCAATATAGAAATAATCCATTGAAATAAGCCAAACATTATTTCGACAAATCGAATTTTGTATTTTATTTTTCTATCTACAACCGCTAGAAATAATCACCGCACCGAACACTTCCAAGTTGTCTGGAAGGAACTTGATAACTTATCAGTGCAAAAATGTTCATTTGTGCGAACCTTCTGACTGCAATTTTTCTAACTAATGACCATCGGATCGATCTGAAACATATCGGAAAATGAAAAGCCAAATAAATAACTCCAAGCAACGGCGTAGCCCAGAGAAGGTTTTGGGGTTTAACACCATACAACCCCCCCCCCCCCCCCACCACACCCAAAAAAAATATTGGATTGAAGTTGAAAATTTATTGATGCAGACTGATTTAATTCAATATTACAATAACAATTATCTGATCCGAAGATTGATAACCTGTTGTTGTAAACATCATGAGGACTTTTGATAAAATGTCGGAATGGGGTCCTGATATGTACCTGATCTATTGGTCTTGATTTCACAGTTGTCTAATAGCATCAATATCAAATTCCTGCCTGAAAACATTCCAATAGAAAATTACAGAGTTCTGTAATCAATCATAGTCCTCAGATTTATTTTCAAATTGATCTCGTTTTTGTAGAGATGTACTGTAATAAGAGTCTTTATTTAATAGGAAGAGAAGTTAAAATTGATTTAATGTCTATGAAACATAGAACTGCTCACCAAAAAAATGCATAACTTTCAACATTTGCCAAAAATGTTTTTGCCTTTCTCATTCACTCTAAAATTCGTCAATCTAATCCCGACCCGGAGGGCCGAGTGTCATATGCCAATCGACTGAGCTCGTCGAGATCGGAAAATGTCTGTGTGTGTATGTATGTGTGTATATGGAAAAAATGTGACCTCTGTTTCTCAGAGATGGCTGGACCGATTTAGTCTCAAGTTAGTTAGTCTCAAATGAAAGGTACAACCTTCCCATCGGCTGCTATTGAATTTTTTATTGATTGGACTTCCGGTTCCGGAGTTACGAGTTGAAGAGTGCAACCACACAGCAAATTCCCATATAAACTGAAATGAAAAATTTTCAAAATCAAATTTGTATTTTGACTTTTTTTGGACTTTGGTACATTTTTGTCTTTCTCATATAGAAAGGTTATGCAATCACTCTAAAACTCGTCAATCATACCGGCCCGGAGGGAGTATGCAGTGAGGGGTAGCTACTTTAAAATTAAAACTAGTTTAAAATTTCTTAACAAGTTGAAAATTTTCGGCAGGATCTGGAGCTCCCGGATCTTTCTCCATGATCCGCCGCTGGTTTCAAGCGATGTTTCAGTATCACATAGTATCTCAAGATCGTGGCTGTCGATCCATTGTATGTACGTGCAAATCGTACTGAACATGTAATATTCATTTCCACCATTGTATTGAACATAACCAGCCATGGAATCGTAGTCTGGACAAATGAGACAAGCACAATTGCACCACTAGGTGGATTAAGACAGGTTTTTTTGGGAATGCGTCGAGTTGAGAGGAAAACGTAATATGATGAATAACGAGGATAACACTTTCCGAATGTAGAGAGAAATTTATGAAAAATAACGATTTCCATTCGATTCTAGCAGGTTCTGATCGATTTTGATGAGCATTTGATTTTTGTTGTATGACCAATTATATGTATAGGTCAAATGTTTAAAATCAGTAATTTAAGGTCAAGATAGCATCATTTTGAAACCGCCAACTTCGGAGGTTTAGTATCTTCGATGAGTTTTACAAACGTTAAACAGCGCATCATTTGATAAAATAATTTTGATAAATAAAATGACGGCATATCGTCTAAGAAGTATTTATGGTTAATTTTCTCAGGTTAATATTCATGACTACAATAAAGTCTCAACAAATTCGCTAAAGACACGAACTCTGTTACTATTTTCTGAAAAATTAATTCTGTATAATTTTAAAACTTCAAAAATTTCGGCTTCGGAATTATGCCGTTTGGACAGTAAGATCGATTTTCAGCAAACCCCCACCAAACCGAATTTCTGACTACGACGTTGACTTCAAGTAAGTAGTTCAAAGTCGCTTCAAAGTCAGCAGCAACAAAGTCGTTCTACACTCGTTCACAAGAAACTTCTTCGAATGCTGAATATCTATTATAATACATTGAAATCCCGATTTCATCAGCCAAATATGAACATATGTTTGATGGTTAGAGACCGAACAAGACTGAATTCGAGTAAATCCTTTCTTGAGCATGTTTTCCTTATCATGAAGATGGAAATATGCAAAAATGAAAAGTTCATCATAATCAGAAATAGTTATCAGACTACATCAAGGGACGGGAAGAATATTTTAACAGCTTCAGTTTATTATAAAGAAAAAAAAAATTGTCAGCCTAAAATGCACCATGAGACTGATAAAAATGGGTCTTTATTGTATGTATTATTCACTGTGTTTCACATTAATAGGTACATTTCATTTTTGGAGATTTTTTATTGCATCGAACTACAACAATTTTTAGTTTTCAAGGGGTTATTTTATAGACTTCTCCCAAAATTTGGCGAACCTATTCCAATTCGTATACCAATTAATTGGTATACTTAAGGGTTTATATGTTGCAGATAGAGAAAATACTGAAATTTTCAGCTTTTTTCCTACACAATACTACGAAAACTTATTAAACAATTTTTCCTAATAAGTTTGTGAAAATTATAAACTATTTGAAATTTTTAATAGTTTAATTTTTTATTTAACAGTGATTTTTTAATAAATAGTGACCATCACTTCACAACCTAGTCTATTTTTCATGGCTTGCGGTGAGCACGATCTCTCGAATTGCTGAACTGAAAATTGTGGAATAGAAATTAATTTTTAGTATTCTTTACAGATTCAACTTGCCGCACAGATAGCTTTGAATTAGACCCGCTGGTGCCCTAAGACGATTTCGCTAGATTTTCAGAGCACTGTACACCCAGTACATTAACGCAAGTGACAGAAGGTTATCGAAAAGATTCGTGAAAATGAAAATTCCAGTTATGATGATGATTTTCCCAAAAGGTTCGTTTTCGAGATGTTTTTATTTGTTATTTGGTATTAGGATTAGCGATAATGATTCAAATCAAAGAAAATAACAGGAAAGTCACCTTTATAAAAAGTCGATGTCGAAGTAAAATTTGGAACTATGCACGCATGCACTTCAGAGATAGCGTGATAACAGGAGCTGCGATTTCATTTCAACGCTTTTTGTAAAAAGGGCGATACTTACAAATGTAAACATAAGGCTTTTTCATACATGCGAATGAGATCTTTGAAACGCAACAAATTAACCTAAAAATTTGGATTCTACGATATTGCTTTCTTAAACTACAGCAAAAAATACAACGGGCGAAACTGTATTTTTGTTATTATTTTTACTATTTTTTTGTTAACCATTTTTGTGAACGACCTATTGAGTCAATTTGTCAACAGTTTTTTCGGCATTTAATTAGCAAGGGACTGGAAGGTGAAGTACATTTTTCAATATTTAGAGCCATAGTACTCAAGGGAGAGCAAGGTGTTGAATGGAGAAAGTTTAGAAAAGCGTGGAAGGATCATATATGCAAGCTTAGAGCGCACCGGCGACTTAACTTTTTGTCTGCTACCGTAGGAGTCAGGGTCTTTTGGCATTAGAAATGCGAATCACCTGAGTCTGCGGCATGTCCGGACAAGCGTAAAGTAACTTGTTACTTCATGCTGTCGGAACCGACTACGGTTCCTTCAAAGCTGGAATTGGAATCTTTCGCGAAATTTTCATTTCTTAACCCTTGTGAAGGCAAGCTAAAATCCTAACATTAAAGGGCAAGCCGGGCCTCTCAGGCCCGTCTAAATTCAAGCTCTTTTTTGCCGTTCTCATATAGAAAGATTATGCAATCTGTCGAAATTTCGACTTTTTAACAGAGACCCGCAGGGCTAAATCTCTTATACCATTCGACTCAGTTCGTCGAGATCGTAAAATGTCTATATGTGTGTATGTATGTATGGATGTATGAGTGGCAAACAATCTCACCGATTTTTCTCAGAGGTGGCTGGACCGATTTGCACAAATTTAGTCTCAAATGAAAGGTACAGCCTTCCCATCGGTCGCTATTGATTTTTTTATTGATCCGACTTTCGGTTCTGGAGTTACGTGTTGAAGAGTACAATCACACAGCAAATTTCCATAGAAACTGATACAACCATTATGTCCAAATGATGTAATATATATTAAAATATGTGAAACATTACTTGGCTTTGCATGTCTAGATCATTAATGACCCACCGAAGGCACTTCGACCACATTAGCCAGCTATGGCGGTTCTTGATGCCCCAGGGGAACTTACCAAGTTCCTAAGATAATGTCATACCTATTTCTCAGCGAATTCTTTACCGATTTTTACAAACTTGGTTTCAACAGCATTCCCATTGGCTGCTGTTGAATTTCTAATTGATCCGACTTCCGGTTCCGGAATTACAGGATGATGAGTACGAACACGCAGCAAATCCCGATTTCAGCGTATAAGGCGATAGATGTAAAAAGGTCAATTTTTCCAAAAGGTGAGTACTCGGAAGACCACGTTGACTGGCGATCGGTTCTGAGCTCCATTTCGTTTGAATACGACCAATAAATGTTTCTGGGTTGCTATTAATTTCTTCTGATGCATAACCGAAGTACATATTCAGATTTTTCTTCCGAGTCTGCATTAGATTCATCGTCGGAAGCAGTATCATTCACATCTTCTTCCTCGCTTTGCAAATCAGTTTCGGAATCGTCTGCTGTTGAATTTTCTCCAATTTCTCCCATTATTTCAGATTCTTTGAGACGATTGAAAACATGGGCATTTCGTCTTATAGCCATTTCAATTTTTTGTTGCTTTTGGATCCTATAATTTGAAGAATTACGACAACTATAACACAATGAATAGACAACAAAAATAGACAATAACGACAGAGTTAGGTTATGTTGTATCCAAATAATTGTCAAGTAGACCACATTAGGTGAAATAAAAGTATTTACCCAAAAAAATATGACACACGTCATTATCGTATGCTATTTTTACAATTCTTATAAAAGAAATGTATAGAATTTGCTCAAACTTTTAAGATTTTTTTCTTATAAGAAAAAGTAAAAAGATAAAATCAATCAAAACATGAAAAAATTCCTTATAATATGAAGATGAACTCATCAAAATGTTTTTTTCAGATAAATAATGTATAAAACTCGTAGTATTCCTAGTAAATATTGCATGCACACCTGGTCTACCAGGCCCGGCTTGCTTTTTGTGCATGTAAAAAATTCGGTAATTGTTCCGAATCGCGGCTTTTTCAAAAAGAGGGTTAATTTCTATTGGAAATGGTTCCAAATGGCCTATTTTATAACAAGCAATAAAAACAATTCGGGGGGGGAAGCTTTAAAGTAGTTTAAACTGGAAAAATAAGTTATTCCCACTTACCTTTCTAACAGTGGCATTGCTCATGAGAAAGTGACGTTAAGGGTGAAGGTAGTGCGATGCGGCTTTGCCACATAGTGGAGTCCAAGGATTCGAAGCGGCGCAAAGCCGCTGAGAAACCGACGGACGAGGTGGTTTTGATCTTGCTACCGAAGGGTGCAATCAAACCTGTAATCCACTCGTTTGCCCGGTATACTCAAACATAGTGGTATCCCTAGTTTAAGTCCGACTGAGCGGCAGCGAAGTCGGACAGCATGGCAAAAAGCGATGTGGTGTAGCCACATTAGGCATTAACAATGTTTTATTTAGTAACAATAGGATAGTATTTATTTACAAAAATAAAATGTCAGTGCCGAATGTAGACACATCGCTTCATTCAAGTGCTGTCCGACTTCGCTGCCGCTCAGTCGGACTTAAACTAGGGATAGCCACTATGTTTGAGTATACCGGGCAAACGAGTGGATTACAGGTTTGATTGCACCCTTCGGTAGCAAGATCTAAACCACCTCGTCCGTCGGTTTCTCAGCGGCTTTGCGCCGCTTCGAATCCTTGGACTCGACTATGCGGCAAAGCCGCATCGCACTACCTTCACCCTTAACGTCACTTTCTCATGAGCAATGCCACTGTTAGAAAGGTAAGTGGGAATAACTTATTTTTCCAGTTTAAACTACTTTGAAGCTTTCCCCCCGAATTTTTTTTATTGCTTGTTATAAAATAGGCCATTTGGAACCATTTCCAATAGAAATTAACCCTCTTTTTAAAAAAGCCGCGATTCGGAACAATTACCAAAAATTCAAACATAGCTGCGCATCACTCCATAGATGAAAATTTCACAATTCTTTATTTTTGTTATAGATTTCAAAGCTACTTATCAAAATTTCCATGCCCAAGCTAATACAGTATACACATTTTTTTGTAACTAAAAAAATGTAACGTGCCGGGCCTCTGAGACCCGATTGCCTTTTTGAGAGTTAAGAGTGTGAATCTATGCTTAATTTCTTTTTGTAGATCCTGATAGATACATTTCATAGCAGGATCACGAGAACGTTTATATTGACGTCTTCGAACATTTTTCAAGCGAATCGCAAGTTGAAGATCGTCGTCAATAATAGGAGTATAAAAATTTTTCTGTGTTGTTGGTACTGATGAGTTTCTAGCATCAACTATAGATATACTTAAGGGAGTACCGGAGTGGGAAATGAGCATAAGATAATTCGTTTGGTTTATGGAACAAAAGATGAACTTCAAATATATTTATTGTTGATGAACATCTGCTGATTTTTCAGTCAGTTATGACCGCATGTTATATATCATATATGGTGTGCCCATGAAAGTGGGCGAAGCGGCTGAGGAAGTTTATTTGAAATACTTGTTGCTACCTACGTTTCGTTTTTTTCCGTAGTATTTTCAAATTTATTTCATACCTTTCTTGTACTACAACGGCTATGCAATCAATACAAAACTCAATTTTGTAACCCAATTCATGCAGAAATATGTTACATAGGTACGTTAGCGCGTATTTCCATTCAACAAAATATATCCACAAATGAGTTTTGTAGCAACTCCGAAAGCTGCAATTGTTTTTTATAGGAAAGTCCTTATTACATGAATAAGAATTTATTATTGCGGTCACGTATAAAACATGAACCGGAACTACCTATAGACACTGGAAATGGAAAATTGGAATTTTTAGTGAATATTGGAATGTTTTTTTTTATCCTTTATCAATAAGTCTGAGGAACAAAGGACTAATCTGAACTTACACAGGGAGTGGGCGTAGCGTATTGGTAAATCAATTGCCTTGTACGCAGCGCACCTGGGTTTGAGTCCCGACCCCGCACATAGGGTTAGAAATTTTTCCTAAGAGACTTTTCTAACCCGAAGAGGCGAATGACCTTAAGGTTAAAACCTCTATAATTGAAATAAAAAAAAGAGCTTACACATGAGATTGCACAGAATGCCTTTTACTTGGTGAGTCAACCATCAAATAGTCCTTGGAATCGGTGTTGCTGGACAGTCTTGCGCGAATGTTACACCACCATCAGAAAAGGGTCAAGTTGTCAAACTGTCGTAAGATCCCAAATATCACAGGCTACTGCAGATTTCCTTTTGGAAATATTCTTGAACCGAAAATCTGTAAGCTTCGTCTTCCTTCAAAATATTCATTACCTGGCATGGAGCAATACGAGGGAACCCAAACTAAGGTAATCTTATACGATCTTACAGACAAAGCACGCAGAAGCTCTCATAATTTTCCAGAAAATATACAATGTGCTTTCAAGGTTTCATCGAACGGAGAGTCTTTCTTGAGTTGAGGCTGTCCTAAACAATAAAATAATAATCTGTTGGCAAAGTATCAATAATCCCGAGGATATACTGCATAACAGCGAGTTATGCGCCGTAAGCTGAAAAAGGACCATTGAGTTTGAATGAGGCGGTAAGGTTTTGATTGAATATACTGGAGCCAAAGAGCCGTCGAAACCTGACTCGTCGGTGTAAAAGTGTAAGTGTTCCAAGATCACTTTATCCGAATATAAAGCGCCTTCGTGAACTTGTCACCAAGGATTTGCCGGAGAGAAGACCCGCGCTCATCCATTGAAAATGGAGTCATCGAAACAGTACCAAAACCAGCGGACAAGTATTGGGTGTACCTATCCCGTATTGCACCGAAGGTTTCATAGGATGATATTGCTGCCTTGGTTCGCGAGTGTTCACCTGACTGCCAGCCTGTTGTGAAGAAATTGGTAAAAAAGGACACTGATTTGAAAACATTAGCGTTTGTGTCTTTCAAAGTCGGTGTCGATCTGAAATATAGGGACAAAGCTCTGGACTCCTCGATTTGGCCAAAAGGGGTATACTTTCGTGCATTTCATGATGGACAGCGTTCTCAGCATATTTGGGGACCGAGTGCATCGAAGGTATTCTGTTTGCGGGAGCGGTGAAGGGATCTTCCAGATCGATGAAAACGGCAAGTACGAAACCGATTTTTTCAATGCGAGCACTGATCCGCTCCTTGCTTCCAGCCAATCGCGGTATTGTAACCTGCAAATATATTATCAGACCGTCGGCGGTATGAACACATGAATCGATAATTATTTGGTAGCAAGTTCGGATGAGTGTTACGATATAATTGCCCTCACAGAGATGTGGCTAAGTGCAAGCACTCTGTCAGTGCAAGCATTTGGCACAAACTGATCGTAGCTCACGCAACAGTCACAAGACTGACGGCGGCGAGGTGCTTGTCGCGATCCATCGTCGTTTAAAAGTCAACTGCTCGAGGATATTCTAGTGGCCTGTGTCGAACAGGTCTGGGTGAGAATTAAACTGGCTGGCTACGAACTCTTTCTTTGTGTGGTTTATTTTCCACCTGACCGGACACGCGATCTATCATTGATTGATGCACATACTCAGTCACTTGAACGTATCTCCACTCAGGCAAACCCTCTTGATGAGATTTTGATCGTGGGTGATTTTAACTTCTCCGGATTGAAATGGTCCACCGCAACTGATGGATTCATGTTCGCGGATCCTGAACTGTCATCTTTCCATGCTGGCATTATCAGTTTGCTTGACTGCTACAACCTGAATCTTCTGTGCCAAATGAATAACGTGGTGAACGAGAACAACATAATCCTCGATCTCTGCTTTTCGAGCAAATCTGATTATGCGCCAACATTACCCGCAGCACCGTCCCCCCTGGTGAAGATTGTTAGACACCACCCTCTCCTGAATATTTTGCTTGGAGCGAATCGTGTGGAGTATGACTGTGACACTTTCGACACAGTCAGCTATAATTTTAGAAGAGTGGACTTCTATAGCATTATTGATTTTCTGTCGAATATTCACTGGAACGAAATTCTGGACAATGATGATGTCAACGCAGCAGCCCAGAATTTTTCCAACGTGTTGAGCTATGCTATATACCCAAAAGTACCGGCCATCACTCTAGGCACCCAGTATGGCAAACGGCAAACGAGTTGAAACGATTAAAATCGACTAAAAGGGCCGCACTGAAATAGTACTCTAAGCATGGGGGTTACGTGCTACGACAACATTACGTATATGTTAACCAAGTGTATAAAAAGACCAGTGCTGTGCAATCTCACGATGGTCTTTGAATTGTGACGGTAAATATGAAGTGACCGTATCACCACAAAAATGACCGTTATTTCATTACCATTTTCCCCGGATAGTGTTTCAGTTAACTATCTCTCACAGAAGCCGTGCGAGAGAGAACGCATTGAAATGATAGACAGATTGAGTACCATTTATGTTGTGTTGGTATGGTAAACTAAATATTATCAGTGTATTGTATTCAGGCAGCATGCATTGCTTTGTTAATTTTTTCTCCACCTTTCAGCTTCTTTTATGCATAGGTATTTATATGAAACCGCCTGTTTGTAAATTCTACCTCGTTGTTTGTAATAAGATGACCGTCATAACCGTATTTATATTGTTAATAAAACGACGGTCAATTTCCCTTCCTCTCAATAATGATTCCAATGAGTGAGAGATTCAGAAGAGAACTATCTGACTGCTGTCGATTCATTGGAATGAGAACCGTAACTCAATAAGCATCGTTTATTGCTTTAACTGCTAACCGTTTCATTCTCTTTTGTCTAGCCGGTTTGCCATCAGTACCGTGATGGAGCTCAGCACTGAAAAAGACAGCTAAGCGGTGCCATGCCAATTATTTGTGGAACGTTCAACGCAGATTGAAGTCCGATCCTAAAACATTCTGGAAGCATGTAAACGAGCAAAGAAAGGAGTCCGGGTTACCTTAAATGATGGGCTACGGAGGGCATATGACCACTAATTCTCAAGGAATTTGTCAATTATTCTCTGAAAAATTCACGAGCGTATTTTCCAACGAGAAATTGGCACCGTCCCAGGTTTCCCGTGCGACACTTGATGTTCCACAATCATATCAGTTGTTGAATTCTGTCAATATCGACAATAATATGGTACAACTGGCGATTGGTAAAATGAAGGCTTCAACCTCTGCAGGCTTAGATGGTATACCAGCTATTATTCTTAAAAAATGCTCTATCGGTATATTGGAACCTCTTTGACATCTATTTCGTTTGTCGCTCTCAACCGGAGTATTTCCCGACCTCTAGAAAACCTCCTTCATGTTGCCAGTTTACAAAAAAGGAGATAAAAAAGAAGTTGACAACTACCGGAGTATTACTACGCTAAGCGCAATTCCTAAGCTATTTGAAATGGTCGTGTTGGAACCCATCTTCAATCACTGCAAACACTACATCACTGAGGCTCAACATAGATTTATGCCGAAACGTTTAACATCTACGAATCTTCTGTCGTTCACGTCTTATATGACAGATGCCATGTCTGATGGCCTTCAAACTGACTTCTATATCTATACGGACCTTTCAGCTGCTTTCGACAAGATTAATCACGCTATTGCAGTGGCAAAATTGGATAGACTTGGCTTTGGTACCAATGTACTCCGTTGGATGCAATCATATCTCAGTAATCGTCGTCTGGCTGTCAAAATAAGTGGTTGTGTATCCGAAGAATTCTTCGTTACATCTGGTATTCCGCAAGGCAGTCATCTCGGCCCTTTGATTTTTCTCCTGTATTTCAACGACGTTAACATTTTCCTAGAAGGACCACGGTTGTCATTCGCTGATGACATTAAGTTATACCACAAAATCCGGAATACTGATGACGCAGCTTTTCTTCAACGTCAATTAGTAAACTTTGCGGATTGGTGTGAAATCAACCGAATGACCCTAAATCCTAAAAAATGCACGATCATTACGTTTTCGAGGAAAAAACGCAATTCGAGTACTGTCTAACAGAATCCACGATTGACAGAGCAAATTGTGTCAAAGATCTCGTAGTTTTTCTCGATGAACAATTGACATTTAAGCAGCATATCAGCTATATTGACGCAAAAGCATCACGCTGTTTGGAGTTCATAATGAGAATATCTAAGAACTTTTCAGGTATTTACTGCTTGAAGTCTCTTTATTGCTCACTCGTTCAATCAACATTGGAATATTGCTCTGTTGTGTGGAACCCTCATTACCTCAACGGTGTCCACCGAATTGAGTCAGTACAGCGCAGGTTTGTTCGGTTTGCCCTCCGCCAGTTGCCTTGAAGCAACCCACACCAGCTGCCAAGTTACGAAAGTCGCGGACAGCTTATCGGACTCAATACATTGCAAGTGCGGCGGGACCTGTCCTGTGCAATGATTGCCCCGAGCTTCTTAGTGCGATAAATATGAACGCTCGTCCTCGTGCTCTCCGCAATAATTTATTCCTCCGACTACCTCTTCGCCGGACTAACTATGGAGCCAACGGTGCCGTCATTGGTTTGCAGCGGACATTCAACAGAGTTTCACCCGGATTTGACTTTCACATCCCACGTAGTAGAATACAAACAATTTTTTTAAACTATTTTAAGAAATTATAATTAGGACCACAGTGTGTCTGTTGATATTAACTGTAAATAAATAAATAAATAAATAAATAAATAAATAAATAAATAAATAAATAAATAAATAAATAAATAAATAAATAAATAAATAAATAGATAAATAAATAAATAAATAAATAAAAAAAACATATCGTTGCAGTCGACTTCTCGAAATTTACTATGAAAGATGTTTGGGTTCACTTACGGACGTATGTAGTCTGGGATTTCACGAATCTTATCTTTCATGGATGTGTCGAAAATACAGTTGAATCAAAAGCATGAGAGAGATTGACACGTTTGGGAATTGATATTTTGTGCCATGTAATCGAAGTATAAGAACATAAATCGGGTGTAGGAATTAAACTCGACAAGCGTCTCAAAATTTGCAATTGCCAACGGGTTCAAGATATTACATCGAATGAGCATTCGATATGAGAGATCCCAAAATTGATTTTTCAGCGGAATGACGCCCGCCAACACTTCTAGACTCATCGTATGGGTCGAATGCATGCAACTCAAAGCAATGCGCAACCAATAATACTGAATTCGCCCCAGTTTGGTGAAGTGTATGTTCGCAGTGGCACGAAAACAGAAACGCCCGTAATCTATCACCGACAATATTGTAGTTTGGTACAGCCTGATCAGGTATCCTGAATGGGCACCCCGCCATGTAACGATTATTGTACGGAGAAAGTTGATCCTTTGTTGGCACATCTGTTACAAATCTTTAACACAAGAACGTTACACTTACTTTTTCTACCTTAGACATTGCACTGGGGTACAAACGTACCCCACGCGTTTGATTGCAATTTTCGCAGGTAAAAATGCAAACTAAAGAAATCATATATCATTTTATTTTATCATTTTATTCTCTTTTATTTGCGAAAATAGCTGTGAAATTGAATGTACGGAATTTATTGAATCAATGAGCTTGAGATTGAGCTTGTGCGACAACCCCTGGCTGCTACTCCGTTATCGATCGGGACTGGCTGAAAAGGCACAGGGAATCAGTAGATAATTATGCTTGGGAGTAGCGAAACATCTTTCAATGTGCAACTCCTGGTAATCCTAAAGTGTTTTTGATCAATACAGACGACGGCCAGGCCCGAACGTAGATCGCGGAAGGAAAGGGAAGGACTGGTTAGTCCGATACTTGATTTTGCTAGAGGCCGTATATACTACTGCGTACTCCACAAGTATCACGGGAGGATATTTTTGTTAGTAAGAGTGTAGACGGTAGGTCTACTTCTTCTCTACCGACGTCAGAGAGGTGATTCAACTACCTGTACTAGACATCGATCCACCAATTTCATGGACCGGGGACCAACGGCTTTACTTCCCTTCCGAAGGAAGACGTGACCACAGATATTTGCACCTCAGAAAAATCTCAACGACATAGGCTGGAATTGAACCCAGGCCAAATGGAATGAGTGGCGGTCACGCTTACCACTCAACCACCAGCGCCGTCATGTACGGAATTTATTGAATCAATCGGAATTTATTGAATCAATGATACATAAATTAGTTTGAACAAAAAAGTGAAATTTTCTGGTTTTGACTTTTTTGACAAAAATTACTATAAATTTGCGAATTTTCAACCGATTTGTAAAAAAATCAAATGTTTCTAGTATAACGGTATACAATGAAATTTGTCTGCCTGTGTGTGTGTATGTATATGTGTATATGTGTGTGTGTCATTTAAACTCACACAATTTTCTCAGAGATGGCTGAACCGATTTTCGCAAACTTAGTTTCATCTGAAAGGTATAACGCTCCCATAAGCTGCTATTGAATTTTTAGTTGATCCGACTTCCGGTTCCGGAGTTACGGGTTGAAGAGTGCGGTCACACAGCAAATTCCCATGTAAACTGGTACCACCATGATGTTTAAATGATGTAAAACATATTAAAATTTATGTAACATTACTCTAGTTTGCGGGTCTGGATCACTAATGATCAATCAAAGCAGTTTTGACCACATTGGCCACCTATGACGGATCATGACGCCCCCGGGGAACCCGCCAAGTTCCTAAGCTAATATCACACCCATTCCCCAAAGAATTCTCTACCGATTTTCACAAACTTGATTTCAAATGAAAGAAATCATACGTCTCCCAACCTTTGAACGGAACGGATCGTTATATTTCACAGTGGTGTTCGGTTTGTAAATTTTAGTGAGTCAAGGTCATCCTTTGTTTGTTCGTTAGCTGCCGTTCTGCTGGTGCCGAAAGTAAATCCAGCACATTGTTTTCGCTGGTGCGGAACAATCGACGTTGTTTGCAGATAAGTTTTGCTTTATTTTTTTTCCCTCGTTTGCTTTCTTTCCTTTTCCCTACTTTTACTCTACCTTGTAATCAAATAATAAGACACATTCCCGTTTATATAACGCTCTGCCCTCGTGCTTAAATGGCCGAGGGCGAAATACCATCTGATGTAATCATGGAAGTCCCTGATCCCCCTAATACTCGCATTGCTCCCCGTATAAAGCAGTACCCAGAAGGTTCCTCTGGGCCATGGGTGGTATATTTTCGGACCGGAGAGAAACCGGTTAATATTTTGAAACTTTCTCGAGATCTGACTGCTAATTACCCGGCCGTAACTCAGATAACACGTGTTCGGGCAAACAAGATACGTGTTCTAGTGAATGATCTCGGGCAGGCAAACGCGATTGCTTGCTGTGAGCGCTTTACGCGGGAATTTAAAGCGTACGTGCCTTGTGTGGCCTGTGAAATCGATGGGGTAGTGTCCGAACCGGGCCTGAAATGCGAAGAACTGTTGGAGCACGGGGTTGGCTGCTTTAAGGACCCCTCTCTTGAACAGATTAAGATCTTAGAATGCAAACAATTGTATACCGCAAACACCGAGGGAGGTAAGACTACCTACTCTCTATCAGGCTCGCTTCGGGTGACATTCGCCGGGTCCTCTCTTCCCAACTACATCCTCCTTGACAGGGTTCGCCTACCAGTTCGCCTGTTTGTACCGCGGGTCATGAGCTGCAGCAATTGCAAGCAGTTGGGCCACACAGCCACATATTGTGGAAATAAGAAACGATGCGGCAAATGCGAAGGAGAGCATGAGGATGACTCTTGCGACAAAGAAACTGAAAAGTGTATTTGCTGCGGGGCCCTTCACATGCTCTTAAATCATGTCCTGCGTACAAGCAGCGCGGGGATAAAATTAAGCGCTCCCTTAAGGAACGCTCAAGGCGTTCTTATGCAGAAATGCTAAAGAATGCTTCGCCATCTGTCCTGTCCGAAAATCCCTATGCTGGTTTGGCTAACGTTGAGCAAGAATCTGACGACCCACGAGAGGGAACATCTTTGGTTAACCCAGGGGAATCCAGGAAGAGGAGAAATCCAGCCTCCCCTACATTGCCCCGTAAGGGTGCCAAGGTGTCGTCCACTCAGAGTGCGCCATCTACAACCAATAAATCCAACGGAAGTGATGCACAAAAGCCGAAGCAATTTGCTCCAGGACTTGGAAATATTAATTCTAACAAGGAGTACCCACCACTTCCAGGGACACCAAAAACCCCAAGTGTCCCCTTTTTCAAACAGATACTCAGTCAAGTAGCGGACTAATGAAATTTTCTGACATAGTGGACTTAATTTTCACAGCTTTCAATGTTACTGATCCTCTTAAAAGCCTTCTGATACGTTTTCTCCCTATAGTGCAAACATTTTTGAAGCAATTGACTACTAAATGGCCCCTCCTTGCAGCGATCATATCCTTCGATGGCTAAGTCATCGAACGAGGTCACCGATTCGATCACTGTTCTACAGTGGAACAGCAGAAGTATCCTCCCGAAAATCGATTCCTTTAAATTTTTACTAAATAGTTTAAAATGTGATGCTTTCGCATTATGTGAAACTTGGTTAACTTCCGATATAAATCTCAACTTCCACGACTTTAATCTAATTCGTCTGGATCGAGAAAACCCCTATGGAGGAGTACTTTTGGGGATCAAAAAGTGCTATTCTTTCAACCGAATTAACCTCCCTTCGACACCAGGCATTGAAATTGTCGCTTGTCAAGTTTTAATCGAAGGTAAAGACCTTTGCATTGCTTCCATCTACATTCCTCCTAGAGCCTCGGTAGGGCACCGAACGCTTTGTAATATCACCGAATCCTTACCGGCACCGCGGCTAGTTCTGGGAGACTTTAACTCGCACGGTACGGTATGGGGCTGTCTTCATGATGATAATAGATCAACATTAATCCAAGATCTTTGCGATAATTTCAACATGACCATCTTAAACACGGGAGAAATGACGCGGATTCCTACACCACCAGCACGCGCAAGCGCGTTGGATTTGTCGCTTTGCTCGACATCGCTACAGTTAGATTGCATGTGGAAGGTGATCCCTGATCCCCACGGTAGCGATCATTTGCCTATCGTGATTTCAATTGCTAACGGTTCAAGACCATCGAAAACAATCAATGTCTCGTATGACCTCACACGGAACATTGATTGGAAGAGTTACGCGACCGCGATATCCGTTAAAATCGAATCCACTCAAGAACTTCCTCCGGAGGAAGAGTACAGGTTTTTGGCTGGCTTGATTCTCGACAGTGCGAATCAAGCTCAGACTAAACCAGTACCCAGCGCGAATACCCATGGACGGTCTCCCACCCTGTGGTGGGATAAAGAGTGCTCAGAGCTGTACGCGGAAAAGTCCACTGCATATAAGGCCTTCCGGGAAGACGGGTTACCCGCTAGCTATCAACAGTACGCGTCGTTAGAAAGGCGAATGAAGAGTCTAATGAAAGCCAAAAAACGCAGTTATTGGCGCCGGTTCGTCGACGGGTTAACGAGAGAAACAGCGATGAGCACTCTTTGGGGTACGGCTCGACGTATGCGTAATCATAATAGTACCAACGAGAACGTGGAATATTCAAACCGTTGGATATTCGCTTTCGCCAAGAAGATCTGTCCGGACTCTGTCCCGGTACAGAAAACGTACCGCGCCGCGTCTTCTCACGATACCGCGAATGAAACACCGTTTTCGATGGTGGAGTTCTCACTTGCTCTCTTATCGTGCAACAATAACGCCCCAGGGTTAGACAGAATCAAATTCAACTTGCTGAAGAATCTGCCTGACACTGCAAAAAGGCGCCTGTTGAATTTATTTAACAAGTTTCTTGAGGGTAACATTGTCCCTTATGAATGGAGGCAAGTGAAGGTCATCGCCATCCAAAAACCAGGAAAACCAGCCTCCGACCACAACTCGTATCGGCCGATTGCAATGCTGTCCTGTATTCGGAAGTTGTTCGAGAAAATGATCATGTTTCGCCTCGACAATTGGGTTGAAGCAAATGGCTTACTGTCAGATACACAATTTGGCTTCCGCAAAGGCAAAGGGACGAACGATTGCCTTGCGTTGCTTTCTACAGAAATCCAAATGGCCTATGCTAACAGAGAGCAGATGGCATCAGTCTTCTTGGATATTAAGGGGGCTTTTGACTCAGTTTCTATCAACATTCTGTCAGAGAAGCTGCACCAGCATGGTCTTTCACCAATTTTAAATAACTTTTTGCTAAACCTGTTGTCTGAAAAGCACATGCACTTTTCGCATGGCGATTTAACAACATCGCGATTTAGCTACATGGGTCTTCCCCAGGGCTCATGTCTAAGTCCCCTGCTCTACAATTTTTACGTGAATGACATTGACGATTGTCTTGCCAATTCATGCACCCTAAGGCAACTTGCAGACGACGGGGTGGTCTCTGTTACAGGGCCCAAAGCTGCCGACTTGCAAAGACCATTACAAAATACCTTGGACAATTTGTCTGCTTGGGCTCTTCAGCTGGGTATTGAGTTCTCCACGGAGAAAACTGAGTTGGTTGTTTTTTCTAGGAAGCGTGAGCCGGCGCAACTCCAGCTTTTATTAATGGGTGCAACGATCAACCAGGTTTTCACATTTAAATATCTCGGGGTCTGGTTCGACTCTAAAGGTACCTGGGGATGTCACATTAGGTATCTGAAACAGAAATGCCAACAAAGGATCAATTTTCTCCGAACAATAACTGGAACATGGTGGGGTGCTCACCCAGGAGACCTGATCAGGTTGTACCAAACAACGATATTGTCGGTGATGGAGTACGGGTGTTTCTGTTTCCGCTCCGCTGCGAACATACACTTCATCAAACTGGAGAGAATCCAGTATCGTTGCTTGCGCATTGCCTTGGGTTGCATGCACTCGACCCATACGATGAGTCTCGAAGTGCTGGCGGGCGTTCTTCCGCTAAAAAATCGATTTTGGGAACTCTCATTTCGATTGCTCATCCGATGCGACATTCTGAACCCGTTGGTAATTCAAAATTTCGAGAGGCTCGTCGAGCTTAATTCTCAAACCCGTTTTATGTCCTTGTACTTCGACTACATGGCACAGATCATCAATCCTTCTTCGTACAATCCCAACCGTGTCCGTTTCCTAGATACTTCTGATTCTACTGTATTCTTCGACACATCCATGAAGGAAGAGATTCGTGGAATCCCGGACCATATACGCCCGCAGGTGATCCCCAATATATTTTATAATAAATTCCGAAAAGTCGACTGCGACAAAATGTTTTACACTGACGGATCAAATATCGATGGGTCCACTGGCTTCGGTATCTTCAACAATACTATCACCGCTTCATTCAAGCTCAATGATCCTGCTTCAGTTTACGTCGCAGAGTTAGCTGCAATTCAGTACACCCTTGGGATCATCGACACTCTGCCCACAGATCACTACTTCATCATTTCGGACAGCCTCAGCTCTATCGAGGCTCTTCGTTCGATGAAGCCTAAAAAGCAATTACCGTATTTTCTGGGGAAGATACAGGAGTCCTTGTGTACGTTATCTGAAAAATCTTATCAGATTACCTTTGTTTGGGTCCCCTCTCATTGTTCTATCCCGGGCAATGAAAAGGCCGACTCATTAGCAAAGGTGGGCGCATTAAATGGTGACATATACGAAAGACCAATCTGCTTCAACGAATTTTTTAGTATTTGTCGTCAGAGGACGCTCAACAGTTGGCAAACCTCGTGGAGCAATGGGGAACTTGGACGATGGCTACATTCGATTATCCCAAAGGTATCAACGAAGCCTTGGTTCGGGGGGATGGATGTGGGTCGGGATTTTATTCGTGTAATGTCCCGACTTATGTCCAATCACTACACCATGGATGCGCATTTGCGGCGTATTGGGCTTGCGGAGAGTAGTCTGTGCGCTTGTGACGAGGGCTATCACGACATCGAACACGTTGTCTGGGTGTGCGCCGGGTATCGTGACGCCAGGTCTCAGTTAAAGGAATCCCTTCGGGCCCGAGGTAGACCACCCAATGTACCAGTCCGAGATATGCTGGCAACTCGTGATTTCCCCTATATGTCCCTTATTTATACCTTCATAAAAACGATAAATATCCCAATTTAGCCCCTCTCTTTTATTTCTCGTTTTTAGAGTTTCCTCCTGCCTTGTGGAACCGATCAGCTCCAGAGTGCCACTATGTAACCGCCATCGCCCTTACCACTACGCCTGCATAGAAGGAAACTGAAGCGAGAGCGACTCGAGGTCCGATGACTTTTGAAGGATTCCCCGCGGGTCCGAAGAATACCATCCGCCAATCCGGTACTCGACGACTTACTATACTGAGGCGCAAATTTGATTCGCTGATCCCCCTCCCCCCCCCCCGCCGTTCGAGCGAAAGTTGCAAGTTTTGCTCTTCTTTCACTGTCTCTCCCCTGTCCTTGATACAACTGCTGCTACACTGATGCGGAAATAAGCCACCCTTTGAATATCTTGACCAAGCATAAGTTTTAGTTAAAAAATTCAAATTAGTATTCTGTATTCCTAGTTTTAAGATAGCTATAATTTTTGCTCTTTATTGAAACTCTTGTCCTCCATCTTGTAAATAGAATTGAATCCTTAGTTTTAAGATTTCTGTGAAATTTCTCATAAATATTTGTTCCCCCCTTTTGTGTACTAAACTATATTGTTAGTTTTAAGATAACCGTAAAATATTTCGTAAAATACTATTACTCCCCCTCTTGTATATCAAAGTGAATCCCTTGTTTTAAATTTTTTCATAAAAAAATCTTTTGGCCCTCTTTTGTATATTGAATCTTATTTCTAGTCTTAAGATAGCTGTAAACTTTCTTTTCCTTTGTAAAAAAAAATATTTCAACATTGTAACCTCCTAGTTTTAAGATATCAAAATGTAAAAACAAAAGCATTTGGCACCGCCAAGCTAACGCATTTGTGCCTATCAAATAAACGAAATGAATAAAAAAAAAAAAATGAAAGAAACAGTAATACCATTGACTGCTGCTGAATTTCATTCGGTTCTGACTCTTGCTTCCGGAGTGACAGGGGTGTTAGTAAGGATACACTGGAATTTCCCATATAAATCGGTACAATCGTAATACCTCAGAGGCTAAAAACTATTGAAATGGTCACCAAATTACTTCTAATCGCAGATCTAGACCACTGATTGCCAATCAAACATTCTTTGAATATAATGTCCACTATCGACGATTCCGGAAGTCCGGAATTCCGGGCATATTCCAAAATTAAGGTCACATCGGTTCTTCGGTGATGACTGAACCGATTTTCTCAAACCAAGTCTCAAATGGAAGGCAAAATATGCAGTTGAGTATTGCGTCGCCGCACCTCTGAACCGATTTTTACAAACAAAGATTCAAATGAAAGGTATAATATTCCCATAGGTTGCTATTGAATTTCATTTTCAACCGACATCTTGTTCCGGAGTTCGGCAAATGTCTGTGTGTATGTATGTATGTGTGTGTATGTGCGTCTGTGTGTGTATGTGACCAAAAATATCACTCATTTTTCTCAGAGATGGCTGAACCGATTTTGACAAACTTAGTCTCAAATGAATGGTGCAACGTTCCCACAGACTGCTATTGAATTTTTAATGGATCCGACTTCCGGTTCCGGAATTACAGGGTGATGAGTACGACCACGCAGAAAATGTCGATTTTAATAAATTCTGCAATGAATGTATAAAGGTGAAAATTTTTCCAAAATAGACCACAACTGCTTCGATTTGTAGTATTAGGTCACTAACATCCATTCAAAGTCTATTTGGCCACATTGGCAATAACAGTCACATCGGTTTCTCGGAGATGGCTAGACCGATTCAACTAAACTTGGTCTTCAACGAAAGGTATTACGTCCCCGTAAACGGCTAATTAATTTCATCCCGATCCGACTTCCAATTCCGGAGTTACAGGTTGTGGCGTGCGATCACATAGCAAATTGTGATTCAAACCGATACTCCGATGAAAGCAAAAAAGGTAAAAATTTCGCTAAAATGTCTCTCAAACAACTTAAATTTGCTGTTCTAGGTCACCGACGGCCAACCAAACTTTCGTTGACTACATTGACCACCATAGACGGTTCCGGAAGTGCCCGGGAAAAGCGGCCATCTTTCAAAATTGATGAACTCACATCAGTTTCCCGGAAATGGTTGGGCCGATTTTCACAATGATAGCTATAATATCCCCACAGATGTCTACAAAATTTCGAAATATAGACTGAACCGTCGGATCACATAAGAAATTCCCATATAAGCCGGAGCTCAAAATTTTTTTCAAAGGGGGGACCCCATGAAATTTCAGAAATCAAATTCGTATTTTTGATGTCAAACATCTTTAAAATGTATGAAACGTCGAGATTTTATGTCATCACGAAAAAAATTTTTTTTTTGTAAAGATCGACTTTTTTGGACTTTGTCGATTTCACACCTTTTTTCAATATTACCGTGGCTCTTTCTTTCATTTACAAAACTTTAGAACTCGAATAATGATTTCTTTTCTTGTATATTTGTCATGTCATGTATAATAATAAAATGTAATATTTGCATTTGAAAGTTTTTAATGTATATAAACAACACACGGCTCCGACAGCATAAGTCATAAAATTGACTTTACGCTTGTCCGGACATGCCGCAGACTCGGGTGATTCGCATTTGATGCCAAAAGATCCTGACTCCTGCGCTGCAGAAGACAAAAAGCTAAGTAACCGGGAAACTCTAAGCTAGTTCGTTGACCCTACTCCACGCTTTTCTAAACTTTCTTACTTCAAATCCTTGCTCTCCCTTGAGTACTATGGCTCTTAATATTTGAAAAATACTTCACCTTCCAGTCCCTTGCTAATTATATATCGTTACAATATAAAAAAGGAAAAAGATTGACTCACTATAAGTCGTTAATAAAAAAGGTATAAACAACACAAACATTCATACGTCTCCCAACCTTTGAACGGAACGGATCGTTATATTTCACAGTGGTGTTCGTTGTGTAAATTTCAGTGATTGAAGGTCATCCTTTGTTCGCTCGTTAGCTGCCATTCTGCTGGTGCCGGCAGTAAATCCAGTACATTGTTTTCGCTGGTGCGGAACAACCGACGTTGTTTGCAGATAAGTTTTGCTTTATACTTTTTTCCTCGTTTGTTTTCTTTCCTTTTCCCTACTTTTACTCTACCTTGTAATCAAATAATAAGACACATTCCCGTTTATATAACGCTCTGCCCTCGTGCTTAAATGGCCGAGGGCGAAATACCATCTGATGTAATCATGGAAGTCCCTGATCCCCCTAATACTCGCATTGCTCCCCGTATAAAGCAGTACCCAGAAGGTTCCTCTGGGCCATGGGTGGTATATTTTCGGACCGGAGAGAAACCGGTTAATATTTTAAAACTTTCTCGAGATCTGACTGCTAATTACCCGGCCGTAACTCAGATAACACGTGTTCGGGCAAACAAGATACGTGTTCTAGTGAATGATCTCGGGCAGGCAAACGCGATTGCTTGCTGTGAGCGCTTTACGCGGGAATTTAAAGCCTACGTGCCTTATGTGGCTTGTGAAATCGATGGGGTAGTGTCCGAACCGGGCCTGAAATGCGAAGAACTGTTGGAGCACGGGGTTGGCTGCTTTAAGGACCCCTCTCTTGAACAGATTAAGATCTTAGAATGCAAACAATTGTATACCGCAAACACCGAGGGAGGTAAGACTACCTACTCTCTATCAGGCTCGATTCGGGTGACATTCGCCGGGTCCTCTCTTCCCAACTACATCCTCCTTGACAAGGTTCGCCTACCAGTTCGCCTGTTCGTACCGCGGGTCATGAACTGCAGCAATTGCAAGCAGTTGGGCCACACAGCCACATACTGTGGAAATAAGAAACGATGCGGCAAATGCGAAGGAGAGCATGAGGATGACTCTTGCGACAAAGAAACTGAAAAGTGTATTTGCTGCGGGGGCCCTTCACATGCTCTTAAATCATGTCCTGCGTACAAGCAGCGCGGGGATAAAATTAAGCGCTCCCTTAAGGAACGCTCAAGGCGTTCTTATGCAGAAATGCTAAAGAATGCTTCGCCATCTGTCCTGTCCGAAAATCCCTATGCTGGTTTGGCTAACGTTGAGCAAGAATCTGACGACCCACGAGAGGGAACATCTTTGGTTAACCCAGGGGAATCCAGGAAGAGGAGAAATCCAGCCTCCCCTACATTGCCTCGTAAGGGTGCCAAGGTGTCGTCCACTCAGAGTGCGCCATCTACAACCAATAAATCCAACGGAAGTGATGCTCAAAAGCCGAAGCAATTTGCTCCAGGACTTGGAAATATTAATTCTAACAAGAAGTACCCACCACTTCCAGGGACATCAAAAACCCCAAGTGTCCCCTTTTTTCAAACAGAT
Organism: Topomyia yanbarensis; assembly: GCF_030247195.1. Lineage (NCBI taxonomy): Eukaryota > Metazoa > Arthropoda > Insecta > Diptera > Culicidae > Topomyia > Topomyia yanbarensis. The sequence continues at coordinate 275,627,299 of NC_080671.1, forward strand.
ACTCAGTCCAGTAGCGGACTAATGAAATTTTCTGACATAGTGGACTTAATTTTCACAGCTTTCAATGTTACTGATCCTCTTAAAAGCCTTCTGATACGTTTTCTCCCTATAGTGCAAACATTTTTGAAGCAGTTGACTACTAAATGGCCCCTCTTTGCAGCGATCGTCTCCTTCGATGGCTAAGTCATCGAACGAGGTCACCGATTCGATCACTGTTCTACAGTGGAACAGCAGAAGTATCCTCCCGAAAATCGATTCCTTTAAATTTTTACTAAATAGTTTAAAATGTGATGCTTTCGCATTATGTGAAACTTGGTTAACTTCCGATATAAATCTCAACTTCCACGACTTTAATATAATTCGTCTGGATCGAGAAAACCCCTATGGAGGAGTACATTTGGGGATCAAACAGTGCTATTCTTTCAACCGAATTAACCTCCCTTCGACACCAGGCATTGAAATTGTCGCTTGTCAAGTTTTAATCAAAGGTAAAGACCTTTGCATTGCTTCCATCTACATTCCTCCTAGAGCCTCGGTAGGGCACCGAACGCTTTGTAATATCACGGAATCCTTACCGGCACCGCGGCTAGTTCTGGGAGACTTTAACTCGCACGGTACGGTATGGGGCTGTCTTCATGATGATAATAGATCAACATTAATCCAAGATCTTTGCGATAATTTCAACATGACCATCTTAAACACGGGAGAAATGACGCGGATTCCTACACCACCAGCACGCGCAAGCGCGTTGGATTTGTCGCTTTGCTCGACATCGCTACAGTTAGATTGCATGTGGAAGGTGATCCCTGATCCCCACGGTAGCGATCATTTGCCTATCGTGATTTCAATTGCTAACGGTTCAAGACCATCGGAAACAATCAATGTCTCATATGACCTCACACGGAACATTGATTGGAAGAGTTACGCGACCGCGATATCCGTTAAAATCGAATCCTTTCAAGAACTTCCTCCGGAGGAAGAGTACAGGTTTTTGGCTGGCTTGATTCTCGACAGTGCGAATCAAGCTCAGACTAAACCAGTACCCAGCGCGAATACCCATGGGCGGTCTCCCACCCTGTGGTGGGATAAAGAGTGCTCAGAGCTGTACGCGGAAAAGTCCACTGCATATAAGGCCTTCCGGGAAGACGGGTTACCCGCTAGCTATCAACAGTACGCGTCGTTAGAAAGGCGAATGAAGAGTCTAATGAAAGCCAAAAAACGCAGTTATTGGCGCCGGTTCGTCGATGGGTTAACGATAGAAACAGCGATGAGCACTCTTTGGGGTACGGCTCGACGTATGCGTAACCGTAATAGTACCAACGAGGACGTGGAATATTCAAACCGTTGGATATTCGCTTTCGCCAAGAAGATCTGTCCGGACTCTGTCCCGGTACAGAAAACGTGCCGCGCCGCGTCTCCTCACGATACCGCGAACGAAACACCGTTTTCGATGGTGGAGTTCTCACTTGCTCTCTTATCGTGCAACAATAACGCCCCAGGGTTAGACAGAATCAAATTCAATTTGCTGAAGAATCTGCCTGACACTGCAAAAAGGCGCTTGTTGAATTTATTTAACAAGTTTCTTGAGGGTAACATTGTCCCTTATGAATGGAGGCAAGTGAAGGTCATCGCCATCCAAAAACCAGGAAAACCAGCCTCCGACCACAACTCGTATCGGCCGATTGCATTGCTGTCCTGTATTCGGAAGTTATTCGAGAAAATGATCTTGTTTCGCCTCGACGATTCGGTTGAAGCAAATGGCTTACTGTCAGATACACAATTTGGCTTCCGCAAAGGCAAAGGGACGAACGATTGCCTTGCGTTGCTTTCTACAGAAATCCAAATGGCCTATGCTAACAAAGAGCAGATGGCATCAGTCTTCTTGGATATTAAGGGGGCTTTTGACTCAGTTTCTATCAACATTCTGTCAGAGAAGCTGCACCAGCATGGTCTTTCGCCAATTTTAAATAACTTTTTGCTAAACCTGTTGTCTGAAAAGCACATGCACTTTTCGCATGGCGATTTAACAACATCGCGATTTAGCTACATGGGTCTTCCCCAGGGCTCATGTCTAAGTCCCCTGCTCTACAATTTCTACGTGAATGACATTGACGATTGTCTTGCCAATTCATGCACGCTAAGGCAACTTGCAGACGACGGGGTGGTCTCTGTTACAGGGCCCAAAGCTGCCGACTTGCAAGGACCATTACAAAATACCTTGGACAATTTGTCTGCTTGGGCTCTTCAGTTGGGTATTGAGTTCTCCACGGAGAAAACTGAGTTGGTTGTTTTTTCTAGGAAGCGTGAGCCGGCGCAACTCCAGCTTTTATTAGTGGGTGCAACGATCAACCAGGTTTTCACATTTAAATATCTCGGGGTCTGGTTCGACTCTAAAGGTACCTGGAGATGTCACATTAGGTATCTGAAACAGAAATGCCAACAAAGGATCAATTTTCTCCGAACAATAACTGGAACATGGTGGGGTGCTCACCCAGGAGACCTGATCAGGTTGTACCAAACAACGATATTGTCGGTGATGGAGTACGGGTGTTTCTGTTTCCGCTCCGCTGCGAACATACACTTCATCAAACTGGAGAGAATCCAGTATCGTTGCTTGCGCATTGCCTTGGGTTGCATGCACTCGACCCATACGATGAGTCTCGAAGTGCTGGCGGGCGTTCTTCCGCTAAAAAATCGATTTTGGGAACTCTCATATCGATTGCTCATCCGATGCGACATTCTGAACCCGTTGGTAATTCAAAATTTCGAGAGGCTCGTCGAGCTTAATTCTCAAACCCGTTTTTGTCCTTGTACTTCGACTACATGGCACAGAGCATCAATCCTTCTTCGTACAATCCCAACCGTGTCCGGTTCCTAGATACTTCTGATTCTACTGTATTCTTCGACACATCCATGAAGGAAGAGATTCGTGGAATCCCGGACCATATACGCCCGCAGGTGATCCCCAATATATTTTATAATAAATTCCGAGAAGTCGACTGCGACAAAATGTTTTACACTGACGGATCAAATCTCGATGGGTCCACTGGCTTCGGTATCTTCAACAATACTATCACCGCTTCATTCAAGCTCAATGATCCCGCTTCAGTTTACGTCGCAGAGTTAGCTGCAATTCAGTACACCCTTGGGATCATCGACACTCTGCCCACAGATCACTACTTCATCGTCTCGGACAGCCTCAGCTCTATCGAGGCTCTTCGTGCGGTGAAGCCTAAAAAGCAACTCCCGTATTTTCTGGGGATGATACAGGAGTCCTTGTGTACGTTATCTGAAAAATCTTATCAGATTACCTTTGTTTGGGTCCCCTCTCATTGTTCTATCCCGGGCAATGAAAAGGCCGACTCATTAGCAAAGGCGGGCGCATTAAATGGTGACATATACGAAAGACCAATCTGCTTCAACGAATTTTTTAGTATTTGTCGTCAGAGGACGCTCAAAAGTTGGCAAACCTCGTGGAGCAACGGGGAACTTGGACGATGGCTACATTCGATTATTTCAAAGGTATCAACGAAGCCTTGGTTCGGGGGGATGGATGTGGGTCGGGATTTTATTCGCGTAATGTCCCGACTTATGTCCAATCACTACACCATGGATGCGCATTTGCGGCGTATTGGGCTTGCGGAGAGTAGTCTGTGCGCTTGTGACGATGGCTATCACGACATCGAACACGTTGTCTGGGTATGCGCCGGGTATTGTGACGCCAGGTCTCAGTTAAAGGAATCCCTTCGGGCCCGAGGTAGACCACCCAATGTACCAGTCCGAGATATGCTGGCAACTCGTGATTTCCCCTATATGTCCCTTATTTATACCTTCATAAAAACGATTAATATCCCAATTTAGCCCCTCTCTTTTATTTCTCGTTTTTAGAGTTTCCTCCTGCCTTGTGGAACCGATCAGCTCCAGAGTGCCACTATGTAACCGCCGTCGCCCTTACCACTACGCCTGCATAGAAGGAAACTGAAGCGAGAGCGACTCGAGGTCCGATGACTTTTGAAGGATTCCCCGCGGGTCCGAAGAATACCATCCACCAATCCGGTACTCGACGACTTACTAGACTGAGGCGCAAATTTATTTCGCTGATCCCCCTCCCCCCCCCCCCCCCTTCGAGCGAAAGTTGCAAGTTTTGCTCTTCTTTCCCTGTCTCTCCCCTGTCTTTGATACAACTGCTGCTACACTGATGCGGAAATAAGCCACCCTCAGAATATCTTGACCAAGCATAAGTTTTAGTTAAAAAATTCAAATTAGTATTCTGTATTCCTAGTTTTAAGATAGCTATAATTTTTACTCTTTATTGAAACTCTTGTCCTCCATCTTGTAAATAGAATTGAATCCCTAGATAAGATTTCTGTGAAGTTTCTCATAAATATTTGTTCCCCCTTTTGTGTACTAAACTATATTGTTAGTTTTAAGATAACCGTAAAATATTTCGTAAAATACTATTACTCCCCCTCTTGTATATCAAAGTGAATCCCTTGTTTTAAATTTTTTCATAAAAAAATCTTTTGGCCCTCTCTTGTATATTGAATCTTATTTCTAGTCTTAAGATACCTGTAAACTTTTTTTTTCTTTGTAAAAAAAAATATTTCAACATTGTAACCTCCTAGTTTTAAGATATCCAAAATGTAAAAACATAAGCATTTGGCACCGCCAAGCTAACGCATTTGTGCCTATCAAATAAACGAAATGAATAAAAAAAAAAAAAACACAAACATTCTCGTGTTCATGATTGAGAAAGGCACAATTGCACCGCTAGGTGGATTAAAACAGGTTTTTTTCTACTTCTAAACAAATTTACAAATTGTCCAAGATATCTTGCAATAGTCCTTCCAAATTGACAGCTTAGGAACCTGTAATAGAGACCACGCCGTCATCTGAAAGATGCCTAAGCGTGTAGTAATCGGCAAGACATTCGTGAATGTCATTCACGTAAAAGTTGCAGAGTAGGGAGCTTAGACATGAACCCTGTGAAAGAGCCATGTAACTAACTCGGGACCATGCGGAAAATGCATGAGTTTATTAGACGACAAGTTTGGCAAAAAGTTGTTTAAAATCGATTAAGGACCATGATGGTGCAGCTTCTCAGAAAAAAATCATGATAGAAATTGAATCAAAAGTCCCCTAATATTCTTGAAAACTGATGCCATCTGCTCTTTGCTAGCACAGGCCATATGAATTTCCGTTGAGAGCAACGCAAGACAATCATTCGTCCCTTTGCCTTTGCGGAAGCCAAATTGTGTATCTGATAGTAAGCCATTTGCTTCCCAATTGTCAAGGCGGAGTAAGATCATTTTCTCGAACAAGTTTCGGATGCTGGACAGTAGAAATCGGTCGATACGAGTTGTGGTCGGAGGCTGGTTTTCCTGGTTTTTTGATGGTGTGGACCTCCAATTTCCTCCAGTCATGTCCAGTATCGAAAATCAAGCCAGCCACTGGGTTCCTGTTCCCATGTCGTAAGAGGAGACTGAAAACAAGAGTTGTCAAGTCAAGGTGTTTCTCCGTGCCGAGGACTGAATGGCTGACAGTACTAAAATATGCCAGTCGCGCACGGAGTGTCGTGGGTTACCCTTGCTGTGTTAAGCGAATCTCTGACACAGTCGACGTTTTTTTCTTCGCAAATTTTTGCTGTCACGGTAAATACGACTGTTGACAACATAAAAATGAAATACGTCTATTGTTCGGCATATTTGCCGCATAATGAACCATCGCCTACTGATGATTTCAAAAGGGTTGTATCATATAACACGGTGTTCCTAAAACCGTTATTAACAAAAAAAAGACCATAAATTTGTCATACGGCATTCGAAAGATACAGTATCCAAGCATCTTCTCAGTGAATTTCAAAATGATCCATCGAGAGATTCGAGAAATATGACGATTTGAAGTTTTATGACACGTTTCATAAGGCTACCAGCAAACACCCACGGGTTTGGTCCTATCTCTATAAACAAAAAAATATGTGTCTACTTATTTAGTACATGGCATTCAAAAGATATAGTAATCAAGTATATCCCCTGCAAGTTTGAAAATATTTCATTGACGGAATCGAAATTTATAACGGTTTGGATGTGGTATGCGGTCATAGATGGGTTTTCTACCAGACTTCAAGCGTGAATCCATGTTTGTCCATTGACTATTTAGATCGTTTATACATGTCGCGGTTTTTAAAGGAAAACCTTACTATTTGATTACATAAATATAATGTACAAAAGGTGTTATTTATATGGTGCACTGAAAAAAATATGAAAATAGGGTTGCCTACCAAATATAATAAATATAATGTGTAAATTAAAAAAAATGATAAAAGTTGGAATGTTTACTTCAAAAGGCTATATCTCAATGGTTTGTTGACCGATTCTAATTATTTTTTTCATTGTTGAACAAGTAGATAAGCATAAACAGAAGTAAGAAATTTAAAGCAATCATCGAATGACAGTTTTGTCGAATTATCTAGCAAAAACAAAAAAACGTTTCAACCCTCCTCGGTCTCCTTTAATGATCACCGGTATTTGCATTAACACACTTTTTGATTTGATGCAATAAGCCTTATGAGTTTTTGAGCAATGGTGTCTTCATGTTGGACTATAAGTTAATTCAAATAAAACATGAATGGTGCTTTTCACATTAACAACGATTACAACCGGAGCTCGTCCATTGCAGTTCTTTGACTCTGAAGTTATTATTGCAGTTCAAGTGAAGTAAGTAGGGGTAATTCTTGACTCAAAACTTAATTGGACAGCTCACATCGATTTCAGGATCAAGAAAGCTTGTATGGCCATCGGCCAATGTAGACGGGCTTTCGGCAAATCTTGAGGACTCCAAGTACATTCAATGTTAAACCATCTTCAGAGGATGGTCTTTATGGCAATGACTGGTGAGTTCTTGACAACACCTTCTGCTGCTCTAGAGGCACTCTTGAACATAAAACCACTACATGTGTTTCTGCAGCATGAAGCACTTTCTGGAGTATACCATTCCAAGGATGCTGTGCTCTGGAACAATAACTCAATAGATCATGCAACTAGCCACACAAGATTGTGGCCCTAAATGGTTACATGGGATGCATAAACACTTTCTCCCAGTGACCTTACACTCACATGTAGTTTTCTTTTTGAAACTTTCAATATGAGAATTCCTCTTCGTGAGGAATGGCTGTCTGGCTGTATAGAGCGACAACCTGAAGAATACGTAGTTTGTTATACTGACGGTTCTTTGTTGGAGGTCCGAGCCGGGGCTGGTGTCTATTGTCAAGAAAGGAGATTAAACCAATCTCATTCACTTGGTAGATACTGTACCGTATTCCAAGCAGAAATCTTTGCGATTCTGTGTGGCGTACAATCAGCACTTCAACAGGGAATTTGCGGTAAAAGAATTTATTTTTGCTTTGACAGTCAGGCTGACCTGAAAGCACTTAGTTCGGCAGATTCGAGATCAAAATTAGTAATCGCATGTCGAACTCAAACCGAAGAACTTAGCCTTTTAAATGTTATCTACCTTCTATGGGTACCTGGTCATTCCGGTATTACTGGAAATGAGTGGACTGACGAATTGGCTAGAGCTGGCGTTGCGACTGATTTCATTGGTCCAGGATCAGTTTTACCACTGTCAATAAGTTGGATAAAGCACAAAATTCGTTCTTGGGCTGCATCCGAACATGCCAACCATTGGCGTAGCTTGCAAACTTGCGTTCAAACAAAGACTTTTCTGCCGGATGTGAGTCCGAAAATGTCAAAGAATTTGTTGCATTTTTCCAAGTACAACTGCAGTATTCTAGTCAGGGCACTGACTGTACATTGCAAACTCAATTATCACATGGCTACTATTCAGGGCGCTGAGTATTATTCATGTGATCTTTGTGAATCCGATTACGGTACATCATATCATTTGATATGCAACTGCCCTGTAGTAATGCAATTACGTATCCGGCTTTTTGGTTCTCCATACATAGATGAACCTATGTACAGAGAGCTGAAACTGAGTGAGTGAGTGCTATTCTTCCTAACCCAGTGTGGTAAAGAGCTATAGTTTTAGCCGTATTTGAATGACAATATCTCTTCGGGGGTGTTATCGATCTGTTATCTCAATATCCCATCGGAAGTGTTGATATATCCACTCACTGCTTAAATAAAAATTCTAAATCCCTCCGGGGGTTGGAAGTTTCTTTCCTGCTATTGTAGCACCTGCAGATCGTTCAGCATTCCTCCGGGGGTGCAGAATGCTCTATTTTTATTGTTTTGTGTCACTATTTTCCTTACCCCTAACCTTACCAATTCCCCAATTCTTCGCATTAGGAAAATGATGAAAAGACGATTCTTGGCAAGGCACATATCTCTGATCAGCATGGGGAACGTAACATTTGAGCCAGTCGCTACTGCTTCCTGATAGTATAGATGTTCGTAGAGACCGGTGGCGTAGCTATCTTTAGCATAATTGCAAAAGATCGCTCAGAGCGTCCCTGAAGGGATTCACGTCGCACTGTTTGTACGTGGAACATGTCGGGAGATCAAGTGAATTTCCCCCACATTAGAGACACTTTTCGATATCTCCTCTACAGGAATCATCTACATGATTCCCATCGCATTTCCCACAACAAGACTTTTTTGTTAAAATGGAATGTTGTGTGTCCCAATTGTTTGCAAACAGTACAGTTCATGACCTGCGGCACAAAAAGGCGAAAAGGTAGACGAACCTTAATAAAGAGGAGGTAGTTAGGGGGGCAGACCCACGAAGGTCACCAGATAAGAGTCTTCATTGGCTGAAGCAAGGCTGAAGTCTTTGGCCCGGAAGAAAATCACGATTCAGCATCCATCTCGCCTCACCCTTGTCAGGGGAAGCTATTTGCCCAGTGTACGTTAGTAGTTGAGCCAAGAAATGGGAATGTAAATTAATAGCGGTACATATCTTGGATTTTAGTATCCAGGAAGCTCACAAGAAACGAAACACAGCAAATACTCTGCTGGTCGATTGGCTGTTAACGCGCACACACAAAAGAAAAAAAAATTCAAAACCTCGAAGAGGCAAAGAATACATAAGATAATTATAAAAGCGGATTAGCACCACTTTTTATCGCTTTACACCGCACGGACTGGAAAGATCGAATGCTCGTTCCGAGAGTCATCGTACGAATGTGGTTTATCATGATATTCGCAATTTCTTTTCGCCTTATCGTCATATGTTATTTAATTGCTATTATCGGATTTTTTACTCGGAGAAATTTGACACTATTAACATCATAGAAGTTTGACTGATTCACTGCATATTGTTTTGTACACATTTGAGCCAGTCGCTAATGTATTTTTGGTGTTCAGTGCAGTTTTCGTTTTCTTTCGGACATCACACCGAACCTTTTTAAATGAATAACGAGGTTCTAGCAGTTTTCTTATATCTGCTGCTCGTACTTATTACTGGTCGCTGTAACTGGAGACAAGTATATCATATTTCACGAAAAAGCTCTTAGAACAGAAATGATTCCATGAACAATAATCCAAATTTTGTGAAATAGTTCACGTGAAAATTCCATGAGCATGTGCAAAGTTGCATGAAATTGAAAATTATTTGGAATATTTTCTAAACAAAATAAGCACACAAGATAGATCGTGAATCACGTACTATAAATCATGAGCCAGTTCACTAATTCATTAATATTTTATGATTATGTGAACTATTTCATGATCATGAATGGTGAGACGTGACTAATACGCTAGGAATCATGAACTAATGCACAAATCCATGAATAATATTTTATGAACTATTTTACGAGCACGGATATTGTATCATGACTAATAAATTAGGATTGATAAATGTTCACGAGGAATGTAAGTATTCATGAATAATAGTTGGACTCGGAATGATGTTCCTAAATCTATGAATACAATCGCGAGTCATCCTTTGGTTTACGAATAATGTTAATAAAGTTGTGAACTAGTTCATGTACAGAAAACCGTGACTGCAGCTTACAATATAAAAACAAATATTTCCACTAATAAAGGCGTTATGCATTACTGAAAATAAATTGAACAATATTATAAAATACATGATTTTTGTTCATGATCCCGTTTTCGTAACGTAAAAACGAGATTGTTCCAGAATGAAGGTACATTATTCGCGATTTTGGGAACATTTTTTTCGTGTAGAATAGTGACACTCATACTATCGAAACTCCAGCGGAAATGGCGAAACGAACAGCAATAGTAACTTCAACTAACAAGGACATATGAACAGGGAGTGAAAACATAGACGAATGAACAACACAAAGTCGAATATTCGTCGTCGAGAACTATATGAGTAGATTGATACCGAGTTAGGCTCATAAAAATTGTTATCGGTCTCCATAGAAATTTTCAACTTCATTGGAGTGGAGTATATACGCCGCCGGGAATTATCCGTCAAAGTTGGTAGCTAAATGGATCAACGTATGCAGAGGAGCTTTATCGGTTTTGCAGGGAAGGCTGCTAGTCGAATGGCACAATGAATAAAATCGTTATGGTTTACAAGAGGAAGGTTAAGTTTTCCATTAGGCGTAATGCGATTGTTGAGGATACACGCCTCACCGTTGCAGCAAGCTTGCCATGAGCAGAGATCTGGTTTGTCCGCATTAGGCCACCCATGGGAGTCTAGTCTAGTTTGGCGAAGACCGGTGCTTCCTTCAGCTGGCGTATTCTTCCCAAAACGTAATTCAGCTGATTGTTCTGGGAGTTTTGAGGACTACGCCTCTGTTCAGTAGTCGTACCAGTCGATGCTACCGGGAAATAACCAATGTAATAATGCCCCTGTTTTGGAATCTGAGTAGCTTCAACAACTTCCAACATAACGCCTTCCCAGTGCTTGATCGCATCTCTTGTGTTCTCTAGCAACTTAGCTCAACAAATTTTTCCGCGCAATTCTTCTACCTTCACCGTTGCAATTATCCCTTAATTTATCTTCACCGTTGTTTTTTTCCTTTAGTTTCCACGAATACAAGTAGTTAGGGATATAAAATCAACCAGTTCGGTTTCTCATCTTGCGCAGTTCAGAAGCTAAAAATGACTCCGCTGTTATAGCAGGACAGGCAATCAAATTTTATCCGTGCGCTGCATTATCTAGTTGCAAAAACAAAATTCGATATCTACTACCTAGTGTGTGAAACGTGAACAAATAATGAGTAACAATGCCAAGCCAGTTTATAGCCCAGTTCGGCCGAACTATATTGCTGTTGACTTTTCGAAATGTCCGGTAAGACTAGCGACCCGTGACGTGGAGCAATTGTTGAAGGTGAACATGAAGCTCAACATAGCAGAAGTCAATGATGTGTAATTCCATCATCCACGTCATGAGGTACTGATTACGTTCCAAAACATAAAACAAGCAGAATCATTTGCTACGCAGAACAACTTGAAGCACGTTGTCGAATGTAATGACATTTTATACAGCATCCCAACATACGCAGACCGTGACACTATTGAAGTTAAAATGCATGGCTTGGCTCCGCGTACTAATCCTGCTGTTATCAAACAACACATGCCAAAATACGGTGAATTGGAATTCTTTTCGGAAGACACATGGATGAACTTCTTCCCAGGTCTCCGCAACGGAGTGCTTGTGGTGAGAATGCGGCCAACAAAACTTATCCCCTCATATCTGACCATTTACGGCAAAACACAAGGTGTTACATTTAATCAGCGAACATTGGTCACGTGCCCAGGGCTGATTCCTACGTGCCACTTCTGTGATCAACCGCTACACCACGGAAAACCTTGCTTGGAGGCTGTTAAAGAAAGTCAATATGCTACGACCAAGACCAGTACACAGTCGTCGTATGCTAAACCACAACCGGTTGGTAAACCAACGACTGCGGTCCGCGCATTAACAAACACTAACTCAACGATATGGTCCAGGACCACTAAACCAACTACCGTTACGAACAGTGAAATTACAACGATTATACCAGATGCTTCCAAACCGACAACCAACACCACCAAAAACTATTGATAGACAATGCAGCTGTTTCACCGCCTAGGAAGAAGATCTCAACACGCAGCAGCAAGCTGCGTGAACAAGACCCGATGGATAGCCTTAGTGAAAATTAATTTTTATTTTTTACATATTGTAAGAATCATAAAAGACCCACGGCTCAGTTATGCTAATGCATTGAGCCGTGTCAAATAAACAAGAAAAAACACGTTAGAGCCCCCCAGGGTAAAGGCAAAGATACTGTAGCGTGTGCCATGGTGCTCCACTGGTTCCGTGCTCGACTTTGTTTGATGTAAGCGTTGGAGTGTTGAAGCTTCCTACCATTCATTCCTGAACTCACTGTCTCCAGAAGGTCGCATGTGCAAGCAGGAATGCAGGGAGTGGTGACACAAGATCTGGAAATGCGCAATGCAATCGTGCATTGTTCGGAAAAAAACCCAGACTGTTTGACTAGTATAAGTTATACTAAGGACTAATGTTTTCAATAAGTGTAAGAAATATAACTGTCGTTTTGAAATAACAGCAATAAGTAGCAATCTAAAATTAGCTAGCGTTACGATAGGCGGGCATGTAGTTTGATGATGATTTATAGCATATTTTCGGTGAAATGTATACATAGTATAAATCTAATGGCACTTTTGTTACTGACAGTGCACTGCACCGGTGTAGTCGATCTTACACTGACTCAAACCAGGGTGTAATCTGTCTATCTCTTTTTTGCATCTATGTCTATGTATCGCCAGGTGGAAACGAAAACGCCATAATAAAACTGGCGTAAAAATGTAAGATATTTATTCGTGTTTGATTCGAAAATTTGTTCTGCGTTGAACCGAACTGCTCTAACAAATGTCATCAAATAGGTAGGGTGAATAAAAGGCAATAGGATACAATCATCTTATTGGTATATGAAACCAGAGATGAAAAATAGTCTGATTTGCAATGAAAAAATAAAACCATTACGAAGGACCAACATTCGTACTTCGGTCGACCAACCTACTACTGCCATGCCGTTTTAGAAGCATTATGAACGCACAGCCCTCCGGCTTTTCTCGATGTTCTTGCCGTAAGTCAATGTAATAGTCAGTATGGCATGTGGGTATATAATCGATAGAGCCGATTGGGTTGCTGTCTGTCAGATCGATTCATAACTTCCCTTATCAAAAATTTGCGAAGCAATGCGTCATTAACACACTGCATCAATAAAATTAACAAATTTCTAATTCTAGTCAAAAAATTGCAGTCGGTTACCATTTCCACTTCTTGGAAATCCCTAAAAAATATTCAACATTAGCTACTTCAGCTAATTATTCCCTAACTACTTCAGGTTATTCCAAAATGCTTGACGGAAGTGGCCAAAATCTAATACAATGTATGTGCTAGCGATAATAGCTATATAATATTATAAATAGTTTTGTTTTGTTCCTGCTTTTCATTTTTACTTATTTTACCGCGCAGTATTAGTATAACAAATTCATCATAATCACTTTCGAATTTTTGAAATAATTCTTGAATGAATGTCTTTAGCAATGACAGTTATTATTTAATATTTACTGATATGTACAACATAAAGTACAATAACAATCTTGCTTACTCATAAAACTATTCTATGTAAACGCAGATAATATCCTAAATGACTTCTTATTTATCGTTCATGCCGAGAAATTACGCCTAAAGTTAGTCATATGCACAACAACTACATAACAATGCGACATAAACAACTGCGCAATGTTACTCCGCAATGTAGCACGCATGAAATCTGACATAATATGCACACCAAAATTAATTTTGTACAATTGGCCAAACCAAAATGTTTTCTGTTTCTTTATTTTATCAATGTTTCTCAAGTCAGTAATGGACGCTATATCCCACCTTTTGCTAGTTGCATACAATCAAAAATAAACGTGCATTGTTATGACTAAAATAAGCGGTAAAAAGCATGACTTGCTCTGGTTGATTACTTCTTTGACCAATTTATCGCAATTCACGCACGGTGCTCGCAACAAAATCTGTTGAAATAATGGTTGCCAATGTCCGCAGAGATTTTTACTATTGATTACAAAATTTCGCGACAACAAATCTTGAATTCGGAACAATATATCGATGTGATATTCACTCTATCGGATTCCCCAATGTCTCAATTAGGGAATGAAGCATTTTGGTGTGGATCTGAGCTACCGTTTACTAGCTAGGGCGATTGGAACACAGCTCTGTCCTGTTTTGCCATACAAAATCAGAATTTTGGATTTTGACTATTGATGTTCAAATTTCGCGACAACACGCCGGGACTTATACTGAACCAATCTATGCGGAAAAGATCTCAAAAATTGCGCAATATACCAACTTAGGGAATGAGTCATTCTGGAGAAGAAATTTGCTATAGTTTTTGTGAAAAATGAGTTTAACCAGCACAAGGTCGCCATCCGATTTTTTTCGCTCCGGTACTGCCTTAAATTTTGTAATGCCGTATCAATGTCAGCTTTATTTTGTAAATCAAGGTCATGATTAAAATTATTCTCAATATATGTTTTGTACCTTTCCCAATTCGCTTTGTGATAATTGAACACTGAGCTAATGGGATTGGAAACAGCTTCTTGAGAAAGTGGAAAAGTTACTGGAAGATGATCAGAATCAAAGTCAACATGTGTAATCAATTCGCTACAAAGGTGACTTTGATCTGTCAAAACCAAATCAATTGTTGATGGATTCCTTACAGACGAATAGCATGTAGGACCATTCGGGGACAAAATTGAATAATAACCAGCAGAGCAATCATTAAAAAGTAGTGCTTTGAGCATTATTCCAGGCTAGGTGTTTGGCGTTAAAATCACCGATTATGAAGAATTTCGACCGATTTCTTGTAAGTTTTCGTAAGTCTCCTTTCAAGAAATTCATTTGCTCGCAAGTGCACTGAAAAGGCAAATAGGCTACAGCAATAAAAATGATACCAAGATCAGTTTCAACTTCGATACCCAAACTCTCGATCACCTTGGTATCAAGAGACGGCGTAACGGAATGTTTGATCCTGCGATTATCCGCTATTGCGATTCCTCCGCCGAATTCAACAATTCGATCAAATCGATTTATAAAAAAATTAGAGTTACTCTTCAATTTAAAATTTCGGTCACAACGGCTATATGCACATTATGTATCCTCAAGAAGTTAAAAAATTCGTCTTCGCACGTTTTTAATGAACGAGCATTCCAATTTAATAAATTTAAATGATTATTTAAAGTCATTGTTAAACTTTAATTTCATTACAATTTTGTTAGCAATTTCCTAACCCGCTTGAAAAGCTTCAAACATGGAGGTAGAATTTAACATGGCAATCATCATAGGTAACATAGACTCCTGTAGGTATCTTAATTTTTCTTCCGTTACGCTACCTAGATCCATTGAACTAAAGGAAGCGTTGGGTGCAAACGAGATTGAGGGCGTGGTAGTTGTAGCCGTTATTTTGGCATTGCTACCTGCCACTGAATCATAAGATGACACACCATTGTAGGATGATGTGACGGAGGTAGAAGAAGTTGTTAATCTATTTTGAATCGGATTAACATGTTTGGGCGTGTTTTCTTGAAGTGTACCTGAAGAAGTAGGTACATTTTTACATTTCTTATAAAAGAAATGTATAGAATTCGCTCAAACTTTCAAGATTTTTTCCGAGGCCCGGAGGGCCGAGTCTTATATACCAATCGACTCAGCTCGACGATTTGGGACAATGTCTGTGTGTGTGTGTGTAACGGACAAATTCTCATTCGTGTTTCTCAGCAATGGCTGAACCGATCTTATCCAAACTAATTTTATATGAAAGAACTAAAAACAGTATGAACGCTATTAATTTGTTTTTGATTCTGATGTTTAGTTTCCAAGATATGAATGTTTGAATGCGTAAAAATGGCGTTTTTTGTAGTTTTTTAAATTATCTGCCGAAATTGACAATATAGATTAACAATTTATATATTTTTAGACAGCTTTAACGAATACCTTTCGAACATGCTATAGATTGTTGAAATCGGACTATTGTCAAAAGAGATATTTAACAATAAATGCGGACGAAAGATTTTTATCATTTCCCATTACCAGAAATATGACCAAAACCATGTAATCTATTATTAACGCCAAAACGGCTTATTTTAGGTCAATAGTATCTTCGGAGAATTTAATGGAGGTAATATTCCCTTTCTTTTGATATTGTGCTTTTGCTGATTAATCCCCCTATGAGTGAGATATTTTCACAAATTTTCTTGGAAGTGATTATATCGAAATGATGTCTTCAGCAAATTTGTAGCTCTTACTTTTGCGAATAACCTTACAAAAGACTTTAACTATCTTTTTTGAATACTTTAAAAGTAATGGCTTGTTGTTTGTTGATTACTCTTTGTCGCCTATTTTTTGTTTAATATAGTAATAATCCATTGAAATAAGCTAAACATTATTTCGATAAAACGAATTTTGTATTTCATTTTACTATCTACAACCGCTAGAAATAATCACCGAACACTTCCAAGTTGTCTGGAAGGAACTTGATAACTTATCAGTACAAAAATATTCATTTGTGCGAACCTTCTGACTGCAATTTTTCTAACTTATAACCATCGGATCGATCTGAAACATATCGGAAAATGAAAAGCGAAATAAATAACTCCAAGCAACGGCGTAGCCAAGAGAAGGTTTTGGGGTTTAACACCATACAACCCCCCCCCCCCACCACACCCAAAAAAAAATTATTGGATTGAAGTTGAAAATGTATTGATGCAGACTGATTTAATTCAATATTACCGTAACAATTATCTGATCCGTAGATTGATAACCTGTTGTTGTAAACATCATGAGGACTTTTGATTAATTGTCGGAATGGGGTCCTGATATGTAACTGATCTATTGGTCTTGATTTCACAGTTGTCTAATAGCATCAATATCAAATTCCTGCCTGAAAACATTCCAATAGAAAATTCCAGAGTTCTGTAATCAATCATAATCCTCAGATTTATTTTCAAATTGATCTCGTTTTTGTAGAGATGTACTGTAATAATAGGAAGCGAAGTTAAAATTGATTTAATGTCCATGAAACATATAACTGCTCACCAAAAAATGCATAACTTTCAACATTTGCTAAAAATGTTTTTGCCTTTCTCATTAACTCTAAAATTCGTCAATCTAATCCCGACCCGGAGAGCCGAGTGTCATATGCCAATCGACTGAGTTCATCGAGATCGGAAAATGTCTGTGTGTGTATGTGTGTATGTGGAAAAAAATGTGATCTCTGTTTCTCAGAGATGGCTGAACCGATTTGCACAAAGTTAGTCTCAAATGAAAGGTACAACCTTCCCATCGGCTGCAATTGAATTTTTTGTTGATTGGACTTCCGGTTCCGGAGTTACGAGTTGAAGAGTGCAATCACACAGCAAATTCCCATATAAACTGAAATGAAAAATTTTCAAAATCGAATTTGTATTTTTGATACCAAATGACTTTAAAATGAATGAAACATTGAGATGTTTGACAAAAAATTAACTTCTTTGGACTTTGGTACATTTTTGCCTCTCTCATATAGAAAGGTTATGCAATCGCTCTAAAAATCGTCATTCATACCGGCCCGGAGGGAGTATGCAGTGAGGGGTTGCTACTTTAAAATTAAAACTAGTTTAAAATTTCTTAATAAGTTGAAAATTTTCGGCAGGACCTGGACCTTCCGGATCTTTCTCCATGATCCGCCGCTGGTTTCAAGCGATGTTTCAGTATCACATAGTATGTCAAGATCGTGGCTGTCGATCCATTGTATGTATGTGCAAATCGTACTGAACATGTAATATTCATTTCCACCATTGTATTGAACATAACCAGCCATGGAATCGTAGTCCGGACAAATGAGACAAGCACTATTGCACCACTAGGTGGATTAAAACAGGTTTTTATTTTGGGAATGCGTCGAGTTGAGACGAAAACATAATATGATTAATAACGAGGATAACACTTTCCGAATGTAGAGAGAAATTTATGAAAAATGACGATTTCCATTCGATTCTAGCAGGTTCTGATCGATTTTGATGAGCATTTGATTTTTGTTGTATGACCAATTATATGTATAGGTCAAATGTTTAAAAACAGTAATTTAAGGTCAAGATAGCATCATTTTGAAACCGCCAATTTCGGAGGTTTAGTATCTTCGATGAGTTTTACAAACGTTAAACAGCGCATCATTTGATAAAATAATTTTGACGGTATATCGTCCAAGAAGTATTTATGGTGAATTTTCTCAGGTTAATATTTATTTATTTATTTGTTCGATCTTCGGCAGATACCGTACAGATTAAGTGTTAATGTGTTAAAAGTTTATAATCGCTAACTTATAACTAGATTTAGTAATATGATAGTCAAAGAGTTCGAAAGTTTCATTAAATTTGCGGCAACATCTATCTACCGGATTATTCTGGCCGTATGTTGTACGGTGCCTAGGGATCCATAAAACCGGCCGGTTTCTTATAACACGAGGAGGAACAAATAAATTAATCCTTGAAAGAATATCGGGAGAGTTAATATTGCTCGACAACATATCAAAAATGAACATTCTTTGCAAGAAGGTACGACGTGACTCCAGCGTTGGCAAATCTAGTAGCATACATCTATTATTATACGGTGGTAAACGGATAGGGTCGTTCCAAGGCAGTTTTTTTAAAGCAAACCGTACAAAGCTTCTTTGAACATGCTCTAATCGATTGCTTTGCACGGCGTTGTACGGCGCCCACACTTGTACAGCGTACTCCAAAATGCTACGGACCAGTACGCAGCATATAGATTTCAGAGTGTACAAATCCTCGAAGCCAGCAGTGTTTCGTTTCAAAAAACCCAATGTTGCAATTCATGACTACAATAAAGTCTCAACAAATTCGCTAAAGACACGAACTCTGTTACTATTTTGTGAAAAATTAATTCTGCATAATTTTAAAATTTCAAAAATTACGGTTTCGGAATTATGCCGTTTGGAAAGTAAGATCGATTTTCATTAAACCCCCACTAAACCGAATTTCTGGCTACGCCGCTGACTTCAAGTAAGTAGAAACGAAGTCGTTCTACGATCGTTCACAAGAAACTTCTTCGAATGCTGAATATCTATTATAACACATTGAAACCCCGATTTTATCAGTCAAATATGAACACATGTTTGACGGGATCTAGCAGACGAACAAGACTGAATTCGAATAAATCCTTTCTTGAGCATGTTTTCCTTATCATGAAGATATGCGAATTATGCGAAAATAAAAAGTTCATCATAATCAGAAATAGTTATCAGACTACATCAAGGGACGAGAAGAATATTTTAACAGCTTCAGTTTATGATAAAGAAAAAAAATTGCTCGATTTAGTCAATATCCCTATTTTGTCAGCCTAAAATACACCATGAGACTGATAAAAATGGGTCTTTATTGTATGTATTATTCGCTGTGTTTCACATTTATAGGTACATTTCTTTTTTGGAGATTTTTTTACAACGAACTACAACAATTTTTAGGTAGTTTTCAAGGGGTTATTTTATAGACTTCTTCCAAAATTTGGCGAACCTATTCCAATGCGTATACCAATTAATTGGTATACTTAAGGGTTTATATGTTGCAGATAGAGAAAATACTGAAATTTTCAGCTTTTTTCCTACACAATATTACGAAAGCTTATTAAGCAATTTTTCCTAATAAGTTTGTGAAAATTATAAACTATTTGAATTTTTTAATAGTTTTATTTTTTATTTAACCGTGATTTTTTAATAAATAGTGACCATCGCTTCACAACGTAGTCTATTTTTCATGGCTTGCGGTGAGCACGATCTCTCGAATTGCTGAACTGAAAATTATGGAATAGAAATTAATTTTTAGTATTCTTTACAGACCCGCTAGTGCCCTAAGACGATTTTGCTAGATTTTCAGAGCACTGTGCACCCAGTGCATTAACGCAAGTGACGGAAGGTTATCGAAAAGTTTCGTGAAAATGAAAATTCCAGTAATGATGATGATTTTCCCAAACGGTTCGTTTTCGTGAGGTTTTTATTTGTTCTTTGGCATTAGGATTAGCGATAATAATTCAAATCAAGGATACTACTGGGAAGTCACCTTTAGAAAAAGTCGATGTCGAAGTAAAATTTGGAACGATGCACGCATGCATTTCAGAGATAACGGCATATCTGAAGCTGCGATTTCATTTCAACGCTTTTTTGTAAAAAGGGCGATACTTACAAATGTAATCATAAGGCTTTTTTCATACATGCGAATGAGGGCTTTGAAACGCAAAAAATTAACCTAAAAATTTTGATTCTACGATATTGCTTTCTTAAACTACAGCAAAAAATACAACGGGCGAAACTGTATTTTTGTTTGTTTATTTAAAGTTTCGCCCTCCACGCTCCATGCAAACAAAGTATCGCCCACTTTTTTGCTAGCAGTTTAGAGGCGAAACTGTTATTTTCGTATTTTTTTGGGATTATCAAGCTGATACCAGCTGTAAATAGTAACAATGATCTCTATTGAAAAAACACGGACGAAATCGGTGGTGTAGAACGGTAGTTATTGTAAAAAAACGTAAGGGCGATACTTCAATGCTGATAGGTGGGACCGAAAAAGTAAACAATCGCCAAAGGGGAGATACTATCATTTTGTCAATTTCAATAGCAAAAACAAATTTTAATTTAATAATTTCAAGTACTTTATGAAGTTTTGGGTTTCGATCACTGAATCATGCAATCTAGGATGTAAAAAAACACAATAGTTTTTAAATAGGAAATAAAACCAAGTCTGGAAAGATTCACTGTTGATTTTCTTTGAATGGTATCACTTCTAGTATCGCCCTTTTCAAGAAAAAGCGTTGATTTCTTAGTTCTCAGTCGCGTTGGAAATTTGAGTAAAGTATAAACTTCAAATCGATTAAAAAAAAATTTCGATTTTTTTGGCTCAGTACAATATATAACCCCTTTAGGAAAATTCAATTTTCCCACCACAATTTAGATATTTTATTAACAGAGCATTAACAATAATTCGTTGGTATGTCTATTTTATGGGCCATTTTTTCGCTTTCCCATTGATTTGGTTTGAGATTTCTAGCACTGATGTTGTCCTATGCTGATTTGAGCGATTCTCTGAGTCCTGCCACTATCCCATGTAGTATGCGTTATCAAAAACATCGCGAAGCATCAAGTTCTAAATGTTCTCAAACGATATAATATCCGAAGAGTGATAAGAGTTATAAGAAATGTCTCATCACACTGTTAGGTGGATTAAACACGTTTTTATTTGTTGTTTTTGTTGTCTAGAACGAGAATTTATAATTTTTTCTCGAACAGGACAACCCCAGAAATTCGATTTATGATTTTCGCTACAATTAGCGCATTTGAAACTTTTAGTGGTTTTTTCACCGGACAAGTATCTTTAGTGTGCGATTTATCACCACAGATCATACATTTGGAATCCAAATGACAATTTTTTGTGCCGTGCCCAAAGCCTTGGCATCTACGACACTGGTTCAGAATTAGAATTCTACCCCCATGTCGTCTATAATGTTCCCACTTTACTCGCACGTGGAACATAAAACGTGCTTTTTCAAATACGTTCAAATTATTAACCTCATTACGGTTAAAATGAATTAAATATAGCTCCTGGATAATTCCTAGGCGTACTGGCGTGTCATCAGAGAAAGGCTTCTCTTCATAAGAGTAACTTGTGAAGGAGAAAAGCCAAGTAAATTTTTCAATTCGTTGGATATTTCATCCAAACTTTGACCTTGAGGTAGCCCTTTCAAGACAGCCTTGAATGGTCTATCTGTCTTGGAATCATATGAATAAAATTTATATAACTTTTCCGTAAGATACTGGAGTAGTCGTTTGTGGCCAATCAATTCCTCCGCTGTAACTCGACATTCTCCTCTTCGGCCAATCTGAAAAAAGACTTTTACGTCCGGAAGGAACGTCGAAAGCTCAGTTCGAAAGGCTTTGAAGTCGGAGATCATCACTATTATAGGCGGAGGTTATTGCGTTTTCTTCTCATTGGCATTATGCGCAATGCGAGGAAATTTCATCAGCTTCACATTCGGATAAAACATCGAATGAGTTGCTGCAGTCAATTGAATTTTCGGGTGGAGAAGATACCCTTTTCCGTTTAGCTTTAATTTTTGGCACACGGCCTTTCTGGAAGGACCCAGGCATGTTGGAAGAATTAAATATATACTACTGCGCACTCCACAAGTATCACAAGAGGATGATATTTTTGTTAGTATGAGTATGGATCTACTTCTTCTTTACCGAAGCCAGAGAGGTGACTTCACTATCTGGACTAGATATCGATCCACCAAACTCATAGACCAGGGACCCACGGCTTTACTTCCCTTCCGAAGGAAGACGTGACAACAGATTTTTTCACCTCAGAAAAATCTCAACGACCTCGGCTGGAATTGAACCCAGGCAACTGGAATGAGTGGCGGTCACGCTTACCACTCAACCACCGCCGCTGTCTACAAGTCGTTCTGATATTTTACATCCAGAAACTTGAACTTTATCGATGTGCTCAACGGAAAAATAGTTTTCTTCTTCATTTAATGACTTTTGTTGACATATAATATTATAAACATTTAGTCGACCAATGTA
Organism: Topomyia yanbarensis; assembly: GCF_030247195.1. Lineage (NCBI taxonomy): Eukaryota > Metazoa > Arthropoda > Insecta > Diptera > Culicidae > Topomyia > Topomyia yanbarensis. Next base: position 275,649,887 of record NC_080671.1, read on the forward strand.
GCTGTCGAAATTTTGAAAAAAATTAAAAAATTGACAAAGTCACAGATCATTAAAATTAACGTTTCTGGAAGTAGACTTCAGCCAGGCGTTTGCTGGGTGCTAACCTGAGTGTATTACAAACTTTTACCTTTCAGAGCAAGCGGCCAATCTCAAAAGTGAAGATATATATTATAATATAGAGGGCTAAGCTGAGAGAGACAGAGAGGAAGTATTATTGAAACTGAAAAAAAATATTTCTAAAAATAGTTTTTGTAACATCATTTCTCAAAAATCTGTATATCTGTACATACACGGAAAAATCTGTATATCTGTACACACAGATTCTTGGTCTGAAAATGGCTGAAAAATCTGTATAAATACAGATTATTCTGTATTTTGGTAACCCCGCTCAAGGCAGCGATCATAGCGAACCCGAACATGTTCAGGCTAGCTATGCAGAGATGTCTTGACGAGTGCCGCTTCCCCGATAGATGGAAAAGGCAGAAATTGGTGCTTTTGCCAAAGCCCGGGAAGCCGCCAGGCGACCCATCGGCGAACAGACCAATCTGTCTGATCGACACGACTGGCAAATTGCTTGAGAGAATCATCCTCAACAGGCTAACCTCGTAATCAGAAGGTACGGATGGCGTGTCAAGTTTGGCTTTCGGAAAGGGTAAGTCCACGGTGGACGCTATCAACTCAGTGATAAAGACTGCCGAGATAGCGATCCAACGAAAAAGGCGAGGCATTCGATACAGTGCGTTAGTGACACTTGACGTGAGGAACGAATTCAACAGCGCAAGCTGGGATGCCATTTTTAAGTCCTAATAACTCGGAAAAACAAACCATATTAATCTGTGAAAAAATTTGAATTTTGCGATTTTGACGCACTTACTTCCAAATGATCGTTTAAAATGTTCAAAAATAGTGATTTTCAACTCCTAGTAACTCGCAAAAATCAAAAAAAAAATTCATTAGTAAAAAGGTGAAAATTTTGCCATTTTGACACATTTACTTCCTAATGTGTGTCTAAAAATCCAAAAGAATCGATTTTAAACTTCACGTAAATCACAATAACAAATAAAAATTTTGTTGCGAAAGTTGATTTTTTTTTTCATTTTGACGCATTTACTTCCCAGTGTGCGCTTAAAATGTTTAAAACTATTGATTTACAAGTCCTAGTAACTCGCAAAAACAAACAACATTTATCTGTGAAAAGTTGAAAAAATTCCATTTTGACGCATTTACTTCCAAATGTATGTTTAAAATATCTAAAACTATTGATTGTCAACTCCTCGCAACACAAAATAACAAATATCTATGAAAAGTTGAAAATTTCTCGATTTTGACGCATTCACTTCCCAATGTGCGTTTTAAATGTCAAGAACTATTGATTTTTAACTCCTCGTGACTCGCAATAACAAACAATATTCATCTGTGAAAAGTAGAAAAATTTTCGATTTTGACGCATTTACTTCCCAGTGTACGTTTGAAATGTTTAAAACAATTGATTTTCAAGTCCTCGTAACTCGCAAGAACAAACGACATTTATCTGTGAAAAGTTAAGAAAATTCCATTTTGACGCATTTATTTCCCAATATCAGTTCAAAATGTCTAAAACTATTGATTGTCAACTCCTCGTAACTAGCAATAACAAACAATATTTATCTGTGAAAAGTTAAAAAAAATCGATTTTTAAGCTTTTACTTCCCAATGTGCGTTCAAAATGTCTAGAACTATTGATTTTCAACACCTCATAATAATTGATTTTTAAGTCCTAGTAACTCGCAAGAACAAACAACATTTTTCTGTGAAAAGTTGAAAAAAATCCATTTTGACGCATTTACTTCCCAGTATGTGTTTAAAATGTCTAAAACTATTTATTTTCAACTCATTGCAACTCGCAATAACAAACAACATTTATTATCAAAAAGTTGAAAAAAGTTCAAAATAATTTAATATATATAGCGTCCATTTATCTGCCACTGCACGGTACTTAAACGATGAAGAATAAGATATAGGTCAAACTAGCAAACCAAGAAAAAAGTTAATCTTTGCACAGGTTCGTAAACTTTGTGACTGGTATCGGCTTGCGTGCGACAGGTAAATTATCCTCATGACTAGTCTCAAGACCGATGACGCATTTAGATACCATGACATGTCGCGAGACCAACCATCGAGGCTTGGAAGCTAACCAGTTTGAGACATGAGACATTTTCAGCGGAGCGTGAATGTACGGATGACTTGACAGGTCGCGAAAAATTTACACAGGTTCCAACTATGCCTACAATTTAGAGTAATTTAATGTCCAATTAGTTAAGAATTGTGCCGCCAGGGGAGCTGTAAAAGTAAATCATTCGAACCGTCGTGAATGGGTTTAACATGAAATATATCGAAACACTGATTATTTTGAAAGGTGATGTCTCAGGAAGATTTGTCCACAAAGTCGAGAACTTCTGGATGTTGGAAATAATATCTTGGAATTGTCCCACCAGACGGCACCCCAGTGCGAATTCAAATGTTCAACTAAAGCTAAAACATTCTTTAATTCAAAAACGAAATTGTTTAGACGGGTACCGTGTTCAGTAAAGTTACTCGAGAAATCAAAGACTACCAGATGGTGACAGTTTGGGATACTCTCACTATGTGGCGCTACTGAGCGTAAAACTACCAGTACACTGTTTGTCAAAACGTCAAATATTTGACATCTTTCGTGAAATAAATTTGAACTGCTGTGTAATGGCGCTTCAAATATTTGATCAAACATAGTTTGCCAAACTTTTTATTCGTGTTTGTCAAAGCGTTTTTATGTCGATTTGTCAAACAGTGTACTAACCAGGTTGTCAAAACTTCAAACAGCGTAACGCTGCAGTTTGTCAAACTTGTTGATGGAGAAGTTTGTCAAACTTGTTGATGGAGAAGTTTGTCAAACTTGTTGATGGAGAAGTTTGACAAACATTCTTTGCTCATTCAGGATAGCAAAATACGCCGTACGCAAAACTGATTCGTTTTGACAGAATTTGTTGTCAATGCGACAAAAATTTAAGGTTTAAAATTCGGCGCTATTTTGATATTGTTGGTATTTGTTCAAAAGTGACAGAGCTTTAGGTTTTCCCCTGGTGAAATTCCGTGCGAAATCCCGTGACCCGTTTCCTAAACTTTAAACTTGGTATAACATAGAATATTGATTAATGTTTGTTTTGATTTAGTTACAATCTGCATTTTATCCCAGTCAAAAAGGGCAAGTTGCTGGCTAACGGGGGGCTATTTGCCAACTAGGATGCGCTAATTGCCCTTCAATTTACCAGCAAATTGCTGGCAATTAGGGGGCTATTTCAAATGCAACATTTGGGCGATTTGCGGTTGTCATTTTTTAGCCGCTCTACCCGCCCCCAAATCGCCCAGGGAACGCGCCATTTTATCGCCCTTAATTGCCTAATATGAAAATTACAAATATTACTTATTTTCGGATTCATTTTCTACTCACATAAACACCAGGTAATCACCTCCAAATTATAGGAAGAATCAATGGTTAAATTGGCATTGCACACCAAAACTTACCACAATCTGACTTTTATTAAGAGTTTAGGTCAGATATCTTGTTCCACTACATTTACAATTTCCCACATTCGTTGGCTAAATGAGGTACACTAGACAAACAAAATACGAGCGAGAACACGCCAATCGTTTAAAAAAATATTTTAAGCTTAAGCCAAACATGAACCGCCATGTTTGAAAAACGCAAATACAACCAAGTCCTTTTCAGCCGCCAGAAAATTTGTCTATGTGTTGAAATTGCCTTTAAATCGCATTCGCAAATTACATTTGTTCCTAGGGGCAATTAGCACAGGCGAGTTGAGTTAAACGTCAAACTGTTTAAATCGCCTGACCATGTTCGTCCGCATTTCTTTGAGGTAAAAAAAAGTTATAAATTCAAAAAAATATGTGTTTCATATAGAGATAAATAAAAGTTGAAAATGCAGTCGGTAGATGTAGGTATATGGAAAATGTCCACTGAATTTAATCAAATATCCACTTTGCTTATTCGCTTTCGCATGTAGAACAAATCAACATTTTTAATTCCAATGAAATAATGGAAACGAGCTCCTGTGATTACTACATCAGCGTTGCTCGTACTGCAATACCATTAAACCAGCAATTCTCAAAAATATATGGAAAACCACAGCCAGCAATTTTGGACCAGATCGTGTCGTTACAATATGCGAAAAAACAGTAAACACACTTGAATGTAACATCCATAGCTGTTGTTGCTGGTTATTCTCACCTGATACCATAATTACGGGGACGTTTTTTAGCTTTCCACTTTCAATTTCGACCTGGCAGATTAAGGTTGAACAAAGAATGGGCGAAAAACGAAAACGAAAAAAGCAGTTTTTTCCACGCCGTGAATGTTGTTACAGTACTGTTGATTGATTTTTATGAAGATCTAACACACGGTGTGGAAAAAACTGCTTTTTTCGTTTTCGATTTTTGCCCATTCTCTGTTCAACCAATTGTCAGGCGTCTGATCGCCAGGCACTTCTAGACAGATTGACAATATTAGTACTTTCACAGCCGTTACGACGAAGAAAGTGGTGTTATACCTGGTGATTGGCGACAACAACCACAGGAAGCTAGCTCTTTTTTCCTATCCAAAAAGAATCGGGCTATATCTGTGATAACACTGAAAAATCCGTGAAGAATTCGCAGATTATTTTGTGAATGAAGGGGTTCTCACTTGGCAATTCAAGTTTAGGATAATTTTGTTTTTACCTTTTTCTTATATTTTTTGTCTAAATTATTGAATTTAATACCAACGACACGACTAGACACTGGTATTCCAAAACTGTATCGCAAATATGACTACCCCTCAGTGACTCAGGTAACTGGTACTGTCAAATATGACATATCGATAGAAAATGCATGAAACTAGCAACACTGAATAATCTGTTACTTTTTTCAAACAACCTGTAACAACCCCTGGTTACGAAGGAAATAAAATGACAACAAAACAAACTGTAAGTTTTTCAAATCTTCACGGAAATTCTCTGAGATTGGTGCATTAAATTATCTATCGAGCAGTATGGATACAATTAACTTGTGGACATTCCCGTACAGTAGACGTACAGCATATCCGCTCCCAAAATCAAAAAAATTATCTGGGTCGTACAAAGGTGTACACAATTTCAAGCACCTCACATCCTGGCTACCGCCCAATTCCACTCCACTTGCGATGATATCACTGCAGTTGAAGCATACTCCGCCAGTACATCGATTTGTTACTTTTCCGAGAAAACGATCGATAATCTCGGTAGAAGTCGAATTGCCCTAGTTCAGCCGAAGGAAGACACAGCTGTAACATCTGAGATTATTGTTCGTTGGTGGGGATTTATAGCCTTTCAGAATATGGAACATAGAATCACTAAACTCGACAATGTGCATTAGTGTGATAGAACATGCTGCGGGTTTGGTACGTTTGAAAAAGAAGATTCCTGACAGTGTGATAGTTGCTGGTGAACTCTATCAGACCGCTAATAAGAAGCGGCGATTGTAGGATAAATTTCTAACAACTAACTAAAACTCTCTAAAAAAGTGTTCCCCATTATTATATTTATAAAATTTTAGTGATGAATTTGATATTTGTATATCACTTTATCAAATGCAAGCAAGACCACCACGTCAGATGAATCTACGCGAGGTAAACCTCGACCGAGATCAGGCCCGTTGAACATGCGGAGCAGTGTCTTGTTTTAAAGATAAGCTCAGTCGCTCCAAACGGTGTACCTGTTACAGCATTTCGACATGATGTCAGATTCGATCATCACCGACACTTTTACACGGATTTTTTTTGCTCGAAAGCATTGAGTATTGTCGTCAATCGATATCTACAGACAGAAAAGTATTCTAAAGAAGCTGCCGCCCTGGAACAAGCGTTCAGCAGACTGGATATTGCCAAATTGACACACCGGTTTCTAACACCGATTTTAATGCGCATCGTCACCAAATGTATGCTTGCTTTCAATCTTTCTTAACTCTTAAATCTTTCTTAACTCAAGTGCTGATGTGGTCTTCTCGTTTACCCGCATCTAAGGCGATGCTATGTAGGCATAGCCTGTCCTTACAGCACGAAAGCATTAATGAATGTAACAATCTGCATTTCTGTTCCAAGTGAAACATTCTCTAGATGACGTACAGTTTTTGTAGCATTATTCCAACTCATCGCTAAGTGCAGTGAATGCACATGGTCATTTAGATTAAATACTTGAAACATAAAACAGTAATCTAATATATAAATATCATTAATTAAATAAGAGTTTTAGAATGTAATTATTTGAGCGGTAAGGTTAATAAAATTTATTTTTCATGTCAAATTCGATTATTGTTATTTCTAAGTTTGTAGTCAAGGTCTTTATATCTGATGCTGATTGCGTTGTTTCTTCGCCTTCGCCTCTTAGCTACGAGGGAAATTGTCTGATATTGTTTTTACATGTGCAATAAACGACAGTTTCCCTGCCCTTCATCCTAATGCTTTTGAGTGTGACCTGTGAAATTTTAAAATGTCCACCACAGACTGCAAAAAATATAGGCAAGTGCAGTACAAGAAATAAAAGTTATGCTACAGACAACGTACAAAAACGGTTTCTCCTGGGTATGCAACTGAACATGAGCTCTAAAGGTTTTTGTCAGCCTAAAAGCCTTGCCGCAGTATGTACGCTGATGGGGTTCATGTGTCGTCTCATATGGACATTTTGTCACCAGATTGAACAAAAACTTTATGGGAAACGTGTCCTGAAACATTCAAATTAGACAATAGTTTAATAGGTTTGGGTTTCAAGTGGGTTATTTTCATATGCGTTGTTAAATCGGAAAGATTTACTACACAATATAAATCCGCACGGCATCAGTTTGTACAATGATGTAGGGTTCTTCTTAACATCATTAACCTCTGACGGTAGTTCTGGTGCCACCTTCAATGAATCGCCAAATTCTTCCTGGCCCATGAACCGTTTGCCACGACGTAATTTCAAATTGTGAGCCGTGAATTGCTAGGATGAGCTGAAGGTGCTGTTGCAAGGCTCGCATCGAAGAAACCGGTCAACGGCATGACCTTTCAAATGCGTTATCCACGAGGTACGATGAATAAAACTCCTGCCAAATTGTTCACACTGAAATGTACGAATGTTTTTATGTTTGGCCATATGCTTATGCTTAAATCCTTTACCACAAAAGTTGCATGGGGACGGACGCATTCGGGTGTGAGTTCTCTCCTGATTTATCAGATGTTGCTGCTAGAGTTCTGGTTCTGAAGTTACACGACCACACAGTAAATTTCCATAGTTCAAGATGATGCAAAATTAAAATAGGTTTTCTTCGACATTTTTCAGCACGTGGGAATACAGAACGTCCGTTATAAAGCTGGCGGAAGATGTAGTACCTTCAATGTCGCAAAGTTATGGACTTGGTGACAAGTACCTTCTCATCGAAATTTACGGCTGCCACCTTTTTTTCACTTTTTAACGGCTCTTATCTCACTGAAAATTCGGAGACCCAAAAATACCGGTCGAGACAATATTTCGTCCCTAGGAAACATCCAGCTAGCTATTATAGCATCCCATTTTTTTTCAGCGGAAGGTTTGCACCTTTTTGCAAGAAACAAGGCTAATTTTTGTGCACCAACACGAGTTTGAGAGACATAACGAGCGAAACTAATAATGATGAATTTGCAAGGACTAGACGCTAAACCAGTCGCTTTTTGCAAACTGCTTGTGTTGTAAACATAACATGGTTGCTACACAGCAACAGAAGATCAAATAAACAAAGAAGTGTTGCTGAAGAAATTATTTTTTTGCCACTTCGAGGGGTGACTCAATGAATTGGGAACTGGCGGTAAACTACTCGGACACTTTTTCTTCAGAAGATTTCATGAAGTTTCAGGTCGTGTCGTTGTTAATACTGTGTTTGTTTTTTAATATTAAATATATGCTTCTTTCCTTAATCCCTGGGCCGGTATTTCCGAACAAGAGGGTGGTGTATTGATATTGGGTGCGATTGATTTGTGGGTGGTTACCAGAGATTGAGGCGACGAAAAATAAAAGTGGCAAAAATAAAATTTGCTTCGTAAAATCAGGTTCAAACCAGGGCTTGGAAATAGAATTCTCCCGAACGGATCGGATTTGATCGGTGAAAGGAGTAGTTATTGAATGTGCATGACAATTTCTTATGAAGCGAAGTTAAGAAGTTAATGCTTTTCTGCAATTTACTATTTACCAAGAGAATGAGATTCCTCTAGTAATTTTCCTTAAACGTCGACACACAAATTTTCTTTGGGCAGTCACTTACAAATCTTTGAACAAAACATACATACACAATGACGAACATGCATTGAATATTATTGTGCATTATTGTGACTATAATATTCAATGCATGTATACAAAACTGTAGTATCTACATATTCAGTCAAAGAACATCAATACCACTTTTTGCTTTGAAAATAATCAAATAACAAGTTTTGGAATAGTTAACAATCAAACAAGATAGTCTATGTATTGTCCCCAAAATAAGTTAGATAATGGTCCCACAAATGTTACTATAGCAACTAATCATAATGGTTTGATTTAGGATATGCTTCTGAAAAAATACAAACAGAACAAATTTCACACTGGTAGGTGGATTTTTTTATGGAAAATGATCTCAACACCAGTTATTTAGGCTTCGTTTGAATTATAAATGCAAAATAATACATAGAACAGCAGAAAATAGTTTTATCCAGCTTTGTGGCCTAGTTACCCCATAGTGCGCTGGGCAACTACTCCGGCCCGGCTTTAATGTACCAGTTCTGTAATCAGGCGACAGTCTACGACAAACCTGTTTTAATCCACCTAGCGGTGCAATTGTGCCTTTCTCAATCATCAACACGAGAATGTTTGCGTTGTTTATATTCATTAAAAGCTTTCAAATGCATATATTACATTTTATTATTAAAGGGCGAACACGAAATTATTGCGACACATTCAACAGGGCATAACTTTTTTACCATTTGGTAAAAATCAACCAAATTTTGCACACTTTCTCATTGATGTGTATTGTTTACATGCTGTCAAACTCGAATTCGTGTTTTTTGATTCAACGAAAATGGAGGTGAAGCAACGCGAGCCGAGAGAACAAATTCTTTCCAAATACCTGGAATTTCCTCACCTTTCGCACCGGAAGTTGGGAAAAATGTTGAACATTCACCATTTAATCGTCTCCAGAGTGTTGAAGCGGTTCCAGGAGCGGTTGACGTTGGACCACGGCAAAGGAGCTGGAAGAAAACCGGGACCGGAGAACAAAAAGACGCAGGGAAAGGTGGAGCGGATGAATAAAGTAAATCCCAACGTCTCAAGCCGTGATTTGGCTAAAAAGATCGGCATGTCGCAGAGCTACGTCCAGAATGCAAAGAAGAAAGCTGGACTATATACATACAAGGTACAGAACTTCCCAAATCGCGATAAGCGGCAACAATCGACGGCTAAAACTCTGGCACGGAAGCTCTACGAGAAGATGCTGACAAAATATGGCTGCTGTGTGATGGACGACGAAACGTATATAAAAGCCGATTTTAAGCAAATTCCGGGGTTGGAGTTTTTCACCGGCAAGTTCTATGTGGATGACAAATTTAAGAAGAAGAAAATGTCGAAGTTCGCCTCCAAATATCTCATTTGGCAGGCCATCTGCTCTTGCGGACTGAGGAGTGAGCCTTTCGTGACAAAGACGAGAAGGACATGGTAAGAAAATGAAAAAAAACTGAGAATCTGGTACCGGATGACACTGTAAGAACTTTGATGGAGCGCATCAAGCGAAAATGCGTTCAATTTTACACTCAAGGCTCCATCGATTAACTTTTCTTTTGATTTTTGAAGTAAATATATGTAAAAAACTACCCTAAAATTTTGCTTTGATTTTTAACATTATAAGAAAATTGGCATGACATTTTCGATGTCGCAATAATTTCGTGTTCGCCCTTTACACATGACATGACAACTATATACAAGAAAAGAAATCATTATTCGAGTTCTAAAATTTTGTAAAAGAAAAAACAGCCACGGTAATATTGAACTGAAAAAAGGTGCGAAATCGGCAAAGTCCCAAAAAGTCGATTTTTATAAAAAAAAAACCTGTTTTAATCCACCTAGTAGTGCAATTATGCCTTTCTCATTTCTTTAAACTATGAGTGGCTGGTTATGTTCGTTTCAATTATCGAAACATCTACTACATTCTTAGTACACTTTACACCTACACACAATAGTTTGCCAGCCACGAACCTGATGAGCTATGTGTCGACGGTGAAACACATGAAACAAACAAATATACTTTATTAGCCTAATCAGCATTAGTTCAATGTTGTCTTCCTGCTAACTACGAACGAACCACTCCCCAGCCTAATTCGGAATGTCTTGTGCTGTAGCGGTGGTATAAAGATGATGGGGTTGAGAGGGGGAGGGGTATGAGTGATGGATCGGGTGGTGGCTTGGGGGGAGGGTGCATTAAGGGGTGATCTAAGGGGAATTTAAATTGGTGGTGACCGGTGATCGGGAGGGGGTGTAAATCTCTCCTGTTAAAACCCAGAAACCTTATGTCAATGCCGGGATCAGGTTGACGATTTTTAGAGTGATTGCATATCCTTTCTATATGAGAAAGGCAAAAAGCTACGTTATTTGTGCATGACCCCTTAGCTGACAATTAGCTAAAATATATATTTTCGAAATCTGGACGGATGTGATTTTTTCAGATTTGGATGAATCTGAAGCTAACAAGTCCATACAAGTTACAAATAGTGTTATAATTAGTGTATTAGGAAAAGATTGCAGATTTAAAATAAATCATTTGCTCCTTTTATAAACTGGCTGTACAGAAATGGACGAAAGCAAACAGAACAAAATCCAATATGATTTTTAATTATTCGAGTTGTTTGAAACACCCTAAGAACATCAATTTGAAAGAACAATGTGAACAATGGACTAGTTCGCTATGGACGTGTGTGACAAAGATCTATTTTGCGGAGAGTACAGTCGCAATGAGACGAGAAGGTATTTATGGAACATTGTTGTCATGTTGTTGTAGCATTAAATTGTACGATTGATAGTTTATAGTGAAGACCCGATTTTATCAGCCCACGATTTTGTCAGCCTCATAAGAAAATCGATAGTTGGTAGTTTGATGGACTCTAACAGACGAACCAAGTCGAATTCGAGTAAATCTTTTCTTGAGCATATTTTTCTTATCTTAGAGATCCTTAATATGAAAAAATCCAAATTTTAATTTTATTTTCAATTTTGCACTGCCTCACCCTATTAAGTGAAATTTAAATTAAATAATCGGAAAGGGTTATTAAGCTATATCTAGGGACTAAAGAATATTTTAAGAACTTCGGCTGTTAAAAAGAAAGAAAAATATATGTCCCGATTTTATCAATATCCCCGTTTTAACAGCCTAAAACTCACCAAAGGGCTGTTTAAACGGAGCATTAGAATTGTCTAAAATTGATGCAAGTTATTATGAAAATTCTGCTAGTTAACTTGAGTGCTTATGCTACAGAATTTGCGAAGTTAAAGGCTGATGAAGTACTATCTCTACTATTTGGCTAGATTATAACAGAAGCGCTTTTTTTAAAGATACTTCGAGTTTTCCGATCTGTATACTTCACATCCTTGCTCTTATTTGAGTACTATGGCTCTAAATTTTCATAACTTTCCCTACCCAACCCAGTAATCTTAAGCTAATTAAATGCCGTTAAAATGTAAAAAAGTGTTATACCTAAATCGAAAATACAGCTAAGAAATCAACTGAATTGAGGCTACCCTAAACATACAATTAATAAAATTGTCGATTAAATCCAACAAACGATACCGAGTTGATAGCTGAAAGTCATAGTAAGAATGTCGATAGATTCCATCATCTTATATAAAATTTGTAGTAAAAATAAGTAACAGTTCACTAAAGTACATACGTTGAAATCTAATCCGCAACGACCGGATTGACGATAATGAAATCGAATAGTTTATTTATGTTCTTTTTCGTATTCATTACCAACTATTGGCAAAACTTATATCATAAAATGTGTGACAAAATCAATTTATCACTATAAGATGAATTGATGTGATCTTTTCGATATCAAATTTGAGCTCAGCGACTCCAAATTCACTTATAATATATGGCTATGGAACGAAATCCTCTAAAAATGTATATGGCGGATGAAGAGAATATAGGTCAAAGAGGAGAGAGAGGCGTTAATGTAGAAAGAGATGGTGTGAGGGGAAGTTGAGAGGAGGCTGCTGGAGTATGCAACACCCAACAGCATATTATACCCTCTATTTAAGATTTGGTTTACGAAAATCGGTTCAGTCATCACCGAGTAATCGATGTGACTAATTCTGGAATATGTCCAGAACCCGAAAAGAGAGCATGTTTCGACAACCTGTGTGAGAGTGCCAACGCGAATCCGTGGGGTGACGCCTACCGGATTGTAATGGCCAAGACCAAAGGGGGCTCCTCACCCCCAGAACGGTCTCCGGACCGGTTGGCAACGATTATCGAAGTACTCTTCCCGTCTCGAGCCACAAGCCCCTGGCCACCTGCACTACGAGACAGTGCGGGCACGGCCGAAATGGTGGCTCCAGTGACGAATGAAGAACAACTCGCAGTGGCTAAATCCCTAGCAATGAACAAAGCTCCAGGGCCGGATGGAGTTCCAAACAACGCTCTCAAGGCAGCGATCATAGCGAACCCGAACATGTTCAGGCTAGCTATGCAGAGATGCCTTGACGAGTGCCGTTTCCCCGATAGATGGAAAAGGCAGAAATTGGTGCTGTTGCCGAAGCTCGGGAAGCCGCCAGGCGACCCATCGGCGTACAGACTAATCTGTCTGATCGACACGACTGGCAAACTGCTTGAGAAGATCATCCTCAACAGGCTAACCCCGTATGCGGAAGGTACGGACGGTCTGTCAAGCAACCAGTTTGGCTTTCGGAAGGGTAAGTCCACAGTGGACGCTCTCAACTCAGTGATAAATACTGCCGAGATAGCGATCCAACGGAAAAGGCGAGGTATTCGATACTGTGCGTTAGTGACACTTGACGTGAAGAACGCATTCAACAGCGCAAGCTGTGATACCATCGCGCTCTCGTTACACCGTCTTAGCCTACCGGTGGGTCTGTACCGGATCCTGGAAAGTTACTTCCAAAGGGTTCCGATTACCGCCGGAGTCCCGCAGGGCTCGATCCTAGGCCCGGTGCTATGGAACCTCATGTATGACGGGGTTCTGAGACTGAAGTTCCCTCCTGGGGTCAAGATCGTCGGCTTTGCCGACGACGTAACCTTGGAGGTCTACGGGGAGTCAATTCCTGAGGTAGAACTAACCGCAGAACACGCGATCAGCACGGTGGAGGAATGGATGAGCGCGAGAGGCCTGGAGCTCGCTCATCATAAGACGGAGGTAGTTATCGTCAACAACCGCAAGTCGGCACAACATGCAGTTATCCATGTGGGAGAAGTCGCGATCACTTCACAGCGAAGTCTGAAGTCTCTCGGAGTCATTATAGACGACAAGCTGACCTTCGGCAGCCATGTCGACTATACGTACAAGAGAGCGTCGACTTCTGTTGCGGCTCTATCGAGAATAATGTCCAACAGCTCAAAGGTGTGCACCAGTAGACGTAGGTTACTGGCAGGCGTTGCCGTATCTATCCTCAGGTACGGCGGCCCGTCATGGTCAAGAGCACCGAGGGTAACCAGTTACCTACAGAAACTGGAGAGCACCTACCGCGTGATGTGCCTCAGAGTGATATCTGCCTACCGCACGGTATCACACGATGCATCCTGCGTGATAGCGAGCATGATGCCAGTCGGGCTGGTCATTCGGGAAGATGAGGAGTGCTTCGAGCTACGTGGAAATAGGGGAGCCCGCGAGCGCACCAGGGTCACCTCAATCGCCAGATGGCAGCGTGAGTGGAACAACTCCTCGAAAGGCAGGTGGACCCACCGGCTGATACTTAGCATATCGAGCTGGGTGGGAAGACCCCATGGGGAAGTTCACTTCCACCTGACACAATTTCTGTCAGACCATGGCTGTTTCCGACAGTACCTCCACAGGTTCGGGCACGCGGAGGTCCCAGTCTGCCCGGACTGCTCAGGTGTAGACGAAACTGCCGAACACATACTGTTCGTATGTCATCGGTTCGACGTCGAAAGAAGAGCAATGCTTGACGTCTGTGGATGGGACACAACCCCTGATTCCCTTATTCAGCGGATGTGTCAATCGGTGGAGAAGCGGAACGCAGCCTCGGCTGCTACCATCCAGATTGCCAGTAGGCTACTGACAACTGAGTTGGCGTGTGATCATAATTTTTTTCATTATTTCAGTTTTCGTTATCTTCTGAATCATTACAAATGGCAGTCCGTTGAACCAAACTTCCCCTAGTTCACCTTTTTAGTCACTTTCTCGAGAATGTGAAAAACGTATTCAATGATGGCATCTAGCTCATCAGTTGTTGCGATTATGAGAGACTTATTTAACCTCATAAATTCGAATGGTATCGAAGCACAAGGGCTCAGGTACGGCGGCCCGTCATGGTCAAGAGCACCGAGGGTAACCAGTTACCTACAGAAACTGGAGAGCACCTACCGCGTGATGTACCTCAGAGTGATATCTGCCTACCGCACGGTATCACACGATGCATCCTGCGTGATAGCGAGCATGATGCCAGTCGGGCTGGTCATTCGGGAAGATGAGGAGTGCTTCGAGCTACGTGGAAATAGGGGAGCCCGCGAGCGCACCAGGGTCACCTCAATCGCCAGATGGCAGCGTGAGTGGAACAACTCCTCGAAAGGCAGGTGGACCCACCGGCTGATACTTAGCATATCGAGCTGGGTGGGAAGACCCCATGGGGAAGTTCACTTCCACCTGACACAATTTCTGTCAGACCATGGCTGTTTCCGACAGTACCTCCACAGGTTCGGGCACGCGGAGGTCCCAGTCTGCCCGGACTGCTCAGGTGTAGACGAAACTGCCGAACACATACTGTTCGTATGTCATCGGTTCGACGTCGAAAGAAGAGCAATGCTTGACGTCTGTGGCTGGGACACAACCCCTGATTCCCTTATTCAGCGGATGTGTCAATCGGTGGAGAAGCGGAACGCAGCCTCGGCTGCTACCATCCAGATTGCCAGTAGACTACTGACAACTGAGTTGGCATGTGATCATAATTTTTTTCATTATTTCAGTTTTCGTTATCTTCTGAATCATTACAAATGGCAGTCCGTTGAACCAAACTTTCCCTAGTTCACCTTTTTAGTCACTTTCTCGAGAATGTGAAAAACGTATTCAATGATGGCATCTAGCTCATCAGTTGTTGCGATTATGAGAGACTTATTTAACCTCATAAATTCGAATGGTATCGAAGCACAAGGGCAGGCGGTCAATCGACATTACTCTTTCTCAATATGATTCATCTTTCGAACTTGGTTTCTATAAATCGATGGTCGGCCGTATGACTTATTACACCACTAAAACTGAAACTAAAGGTGTTGCAAACCTTGTACGGCAACATTTTGAAACAAGCAGTTCTCTACATAATTTTTGAAGAAAAACAAAATTTATTGGATGCCACGGATTATCTAGGATATCTTTAGGCCACTCATCATACCGACAACATCGTTTTGTTTGTTTTCATACCCATTTAACCAAAAAATTAGCCTCGTCTAAAAAAGTAATTGTTTTATGTAAAATATCAAAATTCGAGAAGGTAGCTCAAGCGTAGATTTTTTCATGAAGGCTGCAACAAAAAAATTAAGGATACTACATCAACTCATTTGGTAAATAATCTCAATTGAAAATTAAATGCTACAAAATACCCATTATACCGCCGCACGAATTGGAAAAAATGTTTTAGTGAAACATTTTTAAATACTTTTTGTTGAGAAAAGCCTAGTGGGTCTAAAATTCCGGAATTTTGTCTATACGGATTGTTGACGGTCCGTTTCCAGGTGGCGTTATCAAGAAATTTTTGCATTCATAGACAAAATTTCATTCAGCAAAACAATTACAAGAATTTTTTTAATTAGCATACTAGTACAATATTTTCAGGCGTTGCACATATTAATCAAGGAATTCGCTAAATAGTATTACTCCTAAGATCACACTGTTGTGTTTTCGGAAGGTACACTAAGTCAATGATTTGTTTCAAATTCGTACTACTCGCACAGACTAACAGACATAACACTCAAAAACAAAGCTTCGCCCGCTTTAACGGTCATTTAAAATATATTTGTAGTTGGGACTGTGGCCACATTTGAAATTATGGCGCCACTGACATATGAACAAGCATATGGGGGATAGACCACTAGTGGAAAATTGTTCCCAAACCTCAGGGGTAACCCAGTAGTAAATGAGTGTTTGGGACTGTGAATAAAAGGTGGAGCTAGTGTTCTGGGAAAGGGGCCGTACACAAATGACGTAGCTTTTTTTCGGCGATTTTTGACTCCTCCCTCCCCCCTCGTAGCATTTGGTCACAAAATTCTAACCTCCCCCTCGTAAATAACGTAGCATTTACCTACCCCCTCCCCCTCGTCCCATGCGACGTGCCCGGGTGATGAAAAAAAAATTACATATGTTTTTCAATTATTTTAAATACATGTCCTTTCAAAATCTTTGACGACTTTTATCAACATTTTCATTATAACAGCAAATTGCGTACAAAATAAGCCCATTTCATGACAAAAATAGTGTTGATAGTTTTGTTTTGAATTTTATATGTTAAGGGGAGCATGAAGACAAGTTCTCTCAGTTCACAATCGTGCAGCTGCCAATGATTGTAAGAACCATACGTTCATCTAAATTACTAAATTTTGTTTGGTTGAATCCGAAGTGAAAATTTAATTCAGCTTCCAAACTAGGTCTACTAGTTAGCAACATTAGCTAACTAATGTAGCAAGTTAAATCCGCATACAAAATCTTTTCGTTTTTTTTCGAGCTTGTAATTCCGCGAATCGTAAAATTTATCTCATGAAAAACCACATCAAAGTAAGGCCATTACAAATCTTTTTTAAAAATTATGTCCAAGTACATTTTTTTTCTGAAGGAGGGGGGGGGGGGGCAAACAAAAAATTAATATTTTTTTATATTGTAACGACATATAATTAGCAAGGGACTGGAAGGTGAAGTATTTTTCAAATATTAAGAGCCATAGTACTCAAGGGAGAGCAAGGATTTGAAGTAAGAAAGTTTAGAAAAGCGTGGAGTAGGGTCAATGAACAAGCTTAGAGTTTCCCGGTTACTTAGCTTTTTGTCTTCTGCAGCGCAGTAGTCAGGATCTTTTGGCATTAAATGCGAATCACCTGAGTCTGCGGCATGTCCGGACAAGCGTAAAGTCAATTTAATGACCTATGCTGTCGGCTCCGACATTTTCTTTCGATTGTTCTCGTGGACGTTTCCGCAGGGTGATTTCGTATAGCAGGGTTGAGCTATTTGTTTTACTAGAAAAATTCAAGCAAACATTACTGAATCAATCAAAAGTTCACATAGGAAATGGATGCTAAAGTTTTCGTTTTAAATAATTTTCCCAACAGTGCAATTTTTAAATTCCCAATAAAAGCTTGAAAGTTCTCTAAGAACTTAATGTAAACATTTAAGAGTACTTTAAGGTATTTCCTTTTGGTTGCTTGAATAGATTTCGTTCCGTTGTGGCGGCACATGGACCGACTGCACACACAAGGCATGAAAATCGGTCAAAGGTGAACCTGCTTGAGAACAATGTACAGAAACAGGATTGCAACATTTCACTTATGGACTTTTGGAAAACATTCTGGAATGAATCCAAAGGTAAAAAGTGCGTCAATGGAATTATTCATATCAGATATGGTTTTCTCTGATTTTTTTTTCTATTGGGTATTTCGTATACAGTAGCCTGGCGAACGTACATCCTGTGCATACTATATTTTTTCGAACTCTAGTGGAAACATCAGCTTTGGTTTATCGCTTGTGCTTGAAGACTTGTAGATTTGTTTGTTTGGTACATGATAGTAATTCGGCTCGGTTCCGTGTACATCTTCGAAATCTTTGCATTTTTCTCCATCTTGTTGCGCAGTAGGTCGCCACATCAGATAAATTCATTTGATAGTCGTACGGATTTATGAAATGTATAGTAATCATCAGTTCATTTTTTGCCTTTTTCATATAAGGAAGACTGCGCAATCACTCTGAAATTCGACTTTTTAAGCTACACCCGGAGTGTCGAGTGTCATATACCACTAGATTCAGTTCGTCGATATCTGAAAATGTCTGAATGTTTTATAGTATGGTTAAATAGCTTCAAAAGTGCATTGGCTCTAGGTGGTATTCACTCTTGTGCGTAGCCGCAACTAATAGTCCTTACTTCTCTTCCTTCCTTTTGTTCCACGAGAATGCATCGAAGTGTTATATCGTGGGGAGGCTGATTCAGTCTTAAGACAAAATGATACATTAGAGCGGTTTAGCTCCGAACACATATCCGGCTAATCGCAGTGGTGAACTTCCGTTAGCCATTTGGCTCCCGTTTCTGTGAACCATGTAGTTCCTGTTTTCGCGAGCCATCTCAATTCCTCGTCGGAAGTTCTCCCGATACCGATGCCTGTTGCGTGAGTCATTTAGCTCCCAGTTTTGTCGCAATCTTCTCGCATAGTCCATAAATCCTACTCAAAGGGCCAACCAGTACTTGGCGAGGACGGTTCGGCGATACCGGATGGAGCGTAGCTTCTGGTTCGCTGCTTCCGGTTCGTTGAAAACTCGACGACCCACCACTGGTGCTTCACTCGACCTACTCGATCTTGTCCCTGACGGTGAAACTAGTCTGCTCACATGCTTCGGTCCGGCGATTCCAGTTGGTTCGTGGTGCCCAGTACACTGGCACCTCAAGCAAAGCTGTGGTTGCTCTCACAGCCTTCCCCTTAACATAATCATCGTAACTTTAAAAGTTCAAATATTTTCCGACTGCGCTGTCTTTCGGCTGCTAGTCATCACCAACTCTGTTTTATGATGGGCAATCGTCTCCGTGTCGAGTGTCTCCTCTTCTAGCGATTGTCCGATTACTTGGAACACCACATCATCCGTGAAGCCGAAAATCGTTATATCTCTGGGAAGGTTCAGCTTCAATACTCCATCGTACACTGCGTTCCACAGCGTCGAGTCGAGGAACGTCAGTTGTAGTTGTGATTCTCCCTTGTCTGTTTCGTAGATCTGTGTTCGGTACTGAAAGTAGCTCTATAATATCCTGCAGAGTTACTCATGCTGTACAGCGAATGGGCGATTGCTTCCCAGCTAGTACTATTGAAGCATTCTTCACGTCTAAGGGAACCACCACGCAAAAACGATATCCTTATCTCTGCTGTCTCCAAAGCTCCCACAACCGTTTGGATGGATTTCACTGTAGACCTGCCTATAAGGAAGCCGAATTACATGAGATGCCGTTCTCACGGTCCGCGTACTTCGTTAGCTTGTTCAGGATTACTCCTTCTCTCTAACATTACCAAGGGATATATTGACTACGCTGAAAGATCTCCATGTTGTCCCGGCATCGGAAGCAACATCAGCTTTTGTCGCTTCCAATTATCGGATCGTTTTGAACATATCCGGGCTCTCATGTATCACTTCACTTTTATGGCTTAAGGATACTACATCAACTCATTTGGTAAATAATCTCAATTGAAAATTAAATGCTACAAAATACCCATTATACCGCCGCACGAATTGGAAAAAATGTTTTAGTGAAACATTTTTAAATACTTTTTGTTGAGAAAAGCCTAGTGGGTCTAAAATTCCGGAATTTTGTCTATACGGATTGTTGACGGTCCGTTTCCAGGTGGCGTTATCAAGAAATTTTTGCATTCATAGACAAAATTTCATTCAGCAAAACAATTACAAGAATTTTTTTAATTAGCATACTAGTACAATATTTTCAGGCGTTGCACATATTAATCAAGGAATTCGCTAAATAGTATTACTCCTAAGATCACACTGTTGTGTTTTCGGAAGGTACACTAAGTCAATGATTTGTTTCAAATTCGTACTACTCGCACAGACTAACAGACATAACACTCAAAAACAAAGCTTCGCCCGCTTTAACGGTCATTTAAAATATATTTGTAGTTGGGACTGTGGCCACATTTGAAATTATGGCGCCACTGACATATGAACAAGCATATGGGGGATAGACCACTAGTGGAAAATTGTTCCCAAACCTCAGGGGTAACCCAGTAGTAAATGAGTGTTTGGGACTGTGAATAAAAGGTGGAGCTAGTGTTCTGGGAAAGGGGCCGTACACAAATGACGTAGCTTTTTTTCGGCGATTTTTGACTCCTCCCTCCCCCCTCGTAGCATTTGGTCACAAAATTCTAACCTCCCCCTCGTAAATAACGTAGCATTTACCTACCCCCTCCCCCTCGTCCCATGCGACGTGCCCGGGTGATGAAAAAAAAATTACATATGTTTTTCAATTATTTTAAATACATGTCCTTTCAAAATCTTTGACGACTTTTATCAACATTTTCATTATAACAGCAAATTGCGTACAAAATAAGCCCATTTCATGACAAAAATAGTGTTGATAGTTTTGTTTTGAATTTTATATGTTAAGGGGAGCATGAAGACAAGTTCTCTCAGTTCACAATCGTGCAGCTGCCAATGATTGTAAGAACCATACGTTCATCTAAATTACTAAATTTTGTTTGGTTGAATCCGAAGTGAAAATTTAATTCAGCTTCCAAACTAGGTCTACTAGTTAGCAACATTAGCTAACTAATGTAGCAAGTTAAATCCGCATACAAAATCTTTTCGTTTTTTTTCGAGCTTGTAATTCCGCGAATCGTAAAATTTATCTCATGAAAAACCACATCAAAGTAAGGCCATTACAAATCTTTTTTAAAAATTATGTCCAAGTACATTTTTTTTCTGAAGGAGGGGGGGGGGGGCAAACAAAAAATTAATATTTTTTTATATTGTAACGACATATAATTAGCAAGGGACTGGAAGGTGAAGTATTTTTCAAATATTAAGAGCCATAGTACTCAAGGGAGAGCAAGGATTTGAAGTAAGAAAGTTTAGAAAAGCGTGGAGTAGGGTCAATGAACAAGCTTAGAGTTTCCCGGTTACTTAGCTTTTTGTCTTCTGCAGCGCAGTAGTCAGGATCTTTTGGCATTAAATGCGAATCACCTGAGTCTGCGGCATGTCCGGACAAGCGTAAAGTCAATTTAATGACCTATGCTGTCGGCTCCGACATTTTCTTTCGATTGTTCTCGTGGACGTTTCCGCAGGGTGATTTCGTATAGCAGGGTTGAGCTATTTGTTTTACTAGAAAAATTCAAGCAAACATTACTGAATCAATCAAAAGTTCACATAGGAAATGGATGCTAAAGTTTTCGTTTTAAATAATTTTCCCAACAGTGCAATTTTTAAATTCCCAATAAAAGCTTGAAAGTTCTCTAAGAACTTAATGTAAACATTTAAGAGTACTTTAAGGTATTTCCTTTTGGTTGCTTGAATAGATTTCGTTCCGTTGTGGCGGCACATGGACCGACTGCACACACAAGGCATGAAAATCGGTCAAAGGTGAACCTGCTTGAGAACAATGTACAGAAACAGGATTGCAACATTTCACTTATGGACTTTTGGAAAACATTCTGGAATGAATCCAAAGGTAAAAAGTGCGTCAATGGAATTATTCATATCAGATATGGTTTTCTCTGATATTTTTTTCTATTGGGTATTTCGTATACAGTAGCCTGGCGAACGTACATCCTGTGCATACTATATTTTTTCGAACTCTAGTGGAAACATCAGCTTTGGTTTATCGCTTGTGCTTGAAGACTTGTAGATTTGTTTGTTTGGTACATGATAGTAATTCGGCTCGGTTCCGTGTACATCTTCGAAATCTTTGCATTTTTCTCCATCTTGTTGCGCAGTAGGTCGCCACATCAGATAAATTCATTTGATAGTCGTACGGATTTATGAAATGTATAGTAATCATCAGTTCATTTTTTGCCTTTTTCATATAAGGAAGACTGCGCAATCACTCTGAAATTCGACTTTTTAAGCTACACCCGGAGTGTCGAGTGTCATATACCACTAGATTCAGTTCGTCGATATCTGAAAATGTCTGAATGTTTTATAGTATGGTTAAATAGCTTCAAAAGTGCATTGGCTCTAGGTGGTATTCACTCTTGTGCGTAGCCGCAACTAATAGTCCTTACTTCTCTTCCTTCCTTTTGTTCCACGAGAATGCATCGAAGTGTTATATCGTGGGGAGGCTGATTCAGTCTTAAGACAAAATGATACATTAGAGCGGTTTAGCTCCGAACACATATCCGGCTAATCGCAGTGGTGAACTTCCGTTAGCCATTTGGCTCCCGTTTCTGTGAACCATGTAGTTCCTGTTTTCGCGAGCCATCTCAATTCCTCGTCGGAAGTTCTCCCGATACCGATGCCTGTTGCGTGAGTCATTTAGCTCCCAGTTTTGTCGCAATCTTCTCGCATAGTCCATAAATCCTACTCAAAGGGCCAACCAGTACTTGGCGAGGACGGTTCGGCGATACCGGATGGAGCGTAGCTTCTGGTTCGCTGCTTCCGGTTCGTTGAAAACTCGACGACCCACCACTGGTGCTTCACTCGACCTACTCGATCTTGTCCCTGACGGTGAAACTAGTCTGCTCACATGCTTCGGTCCGGCGATTCCAGTTGGTTCGTGGTGCCCAGTACACTGGCACCTCAAGCAAAGCTGTGGTTGCTCTCACAGCCTTCCCCTTAACATAATCATCGTAACTTTAAAAGTTCAAATATTTTCCGACTGCGCTGTCTTTCGGCTGCTAGTCATCACCAACTCTGTTTTATGATGGGCAATCGTCTCCGTGTCGAGTGTCTCCTCTTCTAGCGATTGTCCGATTACTTGGAACACCACATCATCCGTGAAGCCGAAAATCGTTATATCTCTGGGAAGGTTCAGCTTCAATACTCCATCGTACACTGCGTTCCACAGCGTCGAGTCGAGGAACGTCAGTTGTAGTTGTGATTCTCCCTTGTCTGTTTCGTAGATCTGTGTTCGGTACTGAAAGTAGCTCTATAATATCCTGCAGAGTTACTCATGCTGTACAGCGAATGGGCGATTGCTTCCCAGCTAGTACTATTGAAGCATTCTTCACGTCTAAGGGAACCACCACGCAAAAACGATATCCTTATCTCTGCTGTCTCCAAAGCTCCCACAACCGTTTGGATGGATTTCACTGTAGACCTGCCTATAAGGAAGCCGAATTACATGAGATGCCGTTCTCACGGTCCGCGTACTTCGTTAGCTTGTTCAGGATTACTCCTTCTCTCTAACATTACCAAGGGATATATTGACTACGCTGAAAGATCTCCATGTTGTCCCGGCATCGGAAGCAACATCAGCTTTTGTCGCTTCCAATTATCGGATCGTTTTGAACATATCCGGGCTCTCATGTATCACTTCACTTTTATGGCTTTTGCCATCTCGATAAGCTGTTTGTTGGTAAATCGATCTTCATCTTTGTGATCATCCTCCTCACTGTACGGCGAAAATAGATTCATGTTGTGGGGAAAACCTTTCGATGGTGACCTCCATCTTTTCCGGGCACCTTTCAGGTGGTGCAGCTGAGCCTTTTATCTTTGTTATGTCAACTTTGTAGGTCTCTCCTAAGGAAATTCGCGTTGGCTTTGTGGCAAGGCTTTCTTGTACAGCTTGACTGCTTTGTTGAGAGCGATTCTTGCAGCTCGCTTCCCTTGAGCTTTCTGACTTCTGTTTTAATTTTAAATATATTTGACACGGCTCAATGCGTTAGCACAACTGAGCCGTGGAGCGCACCTTGAGGGTCATTTGGTCCGTCTTCTCTCGCGTTTTCGTTTACGTTCATGTCATCATCGGTACTGCATTCATCTTGCTCATCGTCGGATGTTCTTATTTGTTGTTTGTGCTTACGGGTCGCTATTGTAAATCCTTCCTCATCGGTATTAGATTCCTTATTGGTGGTGTTGGTTGTTGGTTTGGAAACATTTGCTGTAATCGTTGTTACTTCGATGTTGGTAATGGCAGTTGGTTTAGTGGTACTGGGGCCGATCGTTGTTGAGCTGGTGCTTGTGAATGCCCGGTCTGCAGTCGTTGGTTTACCAACTGGTTGTGGTTTAACATACGATGATTGTATACCGGCTTTGGTCGTATCAGGTGGAATTTCTTTAGCAGTCTCTGCGCAAGGTTTCCCGTGGTGTAGCGGATGATCACAATTTTGACAGGTAGGAATCTGTCCTGGGTGCGTGACTAGGTGCGTGACTAGTTCGTTGAGAACATTCAACACCATGATGTGATTTGCATGTGAAAGTCAAGTAAGAGGGAATAGGTTTTGTCGGACGCATTCTCACCACACGAACGTCGTTGCGAAGTCTTGGGAAGAAGTTCCTCCAAGTATCGTCCTTAATACTATTCACCTCTCCGTATTTTGACAGGATTTGTTTGGTAGCGAAGGAACTAGGACGTGGTGCCAGGTCATGTATCTTTATTTCAATACTGTCAACATCTATATACGTTGGGATACTGTATAAAATTTCATTACATTCGATGACGTGTTTCATGTTGTTCTGGGAAGCGAATGATTCTGCTTGACTAATGTTTTTTAACATATTCAGTACCGCATGACGTACATGGTGGAATTGCACCGCATAAAGTACCGCAAGCTACGTTGAACTTCAAGTTCACCTTTAACATTTGCTCTCCTTCATGAATTGATGGTATTACCGGATATTTCGTGTAGTCAACAGCAACACAGTTTGCCCGCATCGTGATATACTTTTGCTTTGCATTGTCACTCATTGTTTGTTCACGTTTCACACACTAGGCAGAAGGAATCAATTTTTGCCTTTGCAAATAGACCATGCGTCGCGCGGGTAAATTTGATTATTTGCCCTGCTATTGCAGCGGAGCGATTTCTAGCTTCTGAACTGAGCGAGATGAGAAACCGAAGTGATCTCCGACTTCTTCTCCAAGCTCGGAGACAACTTATACGTAGATCGATAATCGTCGTATTGCACCAGGCGACCGTTTCTCGGTTTCCCATCCCTTGGTATGGTCGCATTACACGCCCTTGTTAGTAGTGCCGTGAACTCGTTCGCATTTAGGTTGAAGAGGATACCCTCAAATTCAAGTTCTTCGACGGACACGTTCCTGTGAAAAATCGCTGTTTTCCATCTTCACTCGTTTATATATCTCCCACATATTCATATTCATGTGTAGTTCATAGTCCTGTTATCAATGCTGTACCAGATCGCTTGGTGGTCGCTGTGGATATATCCTCGCACACTTTTCAGTCCATCTTTCCGGTTACTCCAAGGCTACAAAAATTGACATCGATAATGGAGTGCCGGTTCCCCCTGCGGTAAGTGCCGATGATACCATTATTTGTAAGATCTATATTTAGCTTTGCTAGAGCATTCTTGATCGCTGATGGCCAGATAAAGTTCTTTTGATTCCAGCGACTATCTCGAAAATTTCGCATGTTTCTGGTTCTTGGAATATTTCAGAATTAATGTCTCTTCGGCTTCTTGGAAAACGACTTATTCGATTTTCACAAGCTTAGCCTTAAATGGAAGGTTTGGTAGCAGATTTTGATCTGATCAAGTTCATAAGAATCGCACATATGGCTGCGGAAATACGGTATGAACACTACGATCCCATATGAAATCTTTAATTGTCAAAAACTTTTCGGTAAAGCTCATGTATATTGAATATTGAACCACATATAAATCGCCAGGAATCTGATTTGAATTCAGATTGTTTCCTTATCGAAATTATTTTCAAATGCAACGATCGATTATGTCTCTATCGACTGTTGCGTTTAAAATGGAATCGATTCAGAAGTCGGTCTGTATTAGCCTTTCCATGAGATTTTCGTTTGATAATACACAGATGGGTCCTTCCTTCCGCGACCAGCAAACGTTTCATTTGATGTTGGACTGGATCGATGATCTCATTTAAAATTCACATTTACCCGAGAATGGTCAAAATAAAAATTATCATGGGATGGTAATTTCTAAAACTACCATAATAGTTTTCAGTTACGAAAAGCAAAACTCTATGGAAGCTATTGTTGCTCTATAAAACGTGACAATTTTTTGAATTTTGGTTATTTTAAAAAAATTATTTGCCCCCTGATTTTTTTCAGCGATTTTGAAGGGGGGGGGGGGTGACATAAGTTTTAAAAAAGATTTGCAATGGCCTAACTTGTTTGAATTTAAATTCATTTCTCTTGGGAATGGAGGATCATTAAATTGTTTTCTCTAAACAATGGGTTTTAAACTTAATGCTACGTCGCACAACTTTTGACCCTACCCTCCCCCTCGTGACACTTCGTAACAAATTTGGTATACCCTCCCTACCCCCCAAAATGCTACGTCATTTATGCATGGTCCCAAAATTGTCGGATCGATGTTTTTCGAGGGAATTCCCTCATAGTGTTATGTCTGTTAGTCTGTGCTACTCGTTCCACCCTTCTTGTTCTTAGTTCCGATTTTTTCTAATATATTAATTATATAATCTGTGTGGAAAGGATTTAATCGTTTCGTTTAAAATCAGCAATAACATACATGCTATTTGTTCATATTTTTCCAAAACACCGAACATATTATAGTTGGCGCCACCGTACAGTTCAATGCCTCTATAATGTTAAGTGAAGTGCATGAAGTGTCGTCGGTGATTTTTCGCAATGTAATGCTAACAAAAATACAACTTATTTTTCGTTTTTCTAGCATTTGTTGTGAATTTGTTGATCCAGAGTTGCGTAAGCATTTTATTAATACATGTGAGTTTGTGCTGAAAGGCGTAATATACATACGTATAACACGAATATGGCATTGTAAACTGAAACGTTTTCAGTAAGAATCTTGGTGTTGGACAAATGTGCAATTGTCAAAATATAAAGCATAAGCATAAGCATAAGCATAAGAGATCGCCCGTAGTTGCTACTCCGTTATTGACCAGAACCAAATTAGGTTGCAAAATGTTCATTGGAACAACATGCTTGGGAATAACATGATGAGCCACATTGTACAATCTATTCTGATCCCTGCATGCTGATCAATACCGACGCCGGCTACGTCCGAATGCAGATCTTCTGGGAAAGGAAGGAATGTTAGTCCGATACATGTTGCTACTAGAGACCGAGGAATCCTCTGCATCTCCACATGTATCACGGGAAGGGGAGAGTTGTTAGTAAATGTGTCAATAGCGTTATCATGTAATAATTGCTCTGGGCACCCGGCTGCAGAGAATTTGGGAAATTTATTTGTTGTATTAATACGATTAGAAAAATGAGCACCTTGAACTCCGGATAGCCGGCTATGAGGAGCACTGCTTATATTTTTAATAATATTCAATCACGCGACGAATTTGTTCGTGGTTTCTATCGTGTCGGTGCTGATTTTACCCGGCGATCGTTTGAATAAATATAAAAATAATATATAAATAATATAAATAATATATAACATTCCGCATATAGAAGGTTCATCAGACTGTTCCATAGATGTCGCGGAGTTAGTGGTTTGGAAGGATATAGGGTCTAGGATTCGCTCCAAGCAAGCGATCCGACCTGCAAAGCACTAGGTACTAGTTTATTTAGTCTTCGAGAACACGATCGCTCAAAAAAGAAGATCTTGTTTAGTTTTTGGTTCTTTCCAAACTCTGGGCAGCCGGCCACCGAGAGTATCCCACGTTTACCAAACAAAAGCAATTCCAACCCCACACAGCCGACCGTGGGAGTATTGCCTAGAAAAGCTAATCTTATCTGCGTAATGGGCCGGATCACTATTTATTGCGACATTATTTAGACTAATTTTGATATTCCTTCCCTACGATATATTTTTGGGTTGCAAACTACCGAGTGATAACACGTTATACAGACAGAGTTATGATAGCTCGAGATGTTATAAATCAACGAAAGTATTTCCTATTTTCCTTATTGGATTGTTTGTGAAATACACGTATACGAACGATTATATCGAACCATGAAGGGAAATACAGAGGATAGTTAACCCGATGCACGGGCCTGTTACCAATAACGGAACTTGAAATTAGATTCACCAAAACAGATGCGGCGAACCTTCAGTACGCATCGACCCGCGATCATCGACACCAGTCAAATCAAAGTCCCATTGGAGCCAACTCCCCAACAACAATTCGTCTTTACGGTATTGTCTTCCCGGCCAGATCCGCTCGCACCCCCTCACTCTGCCACCACCGGCAGAAGGCCAACAGTACCCAGTCGTCGCCTGTCCAAGGACCAAATATCATCAATACACCCAGACTCGCGTGGGGGCATGAGATAGAATTGAACGCTAACCAATGAACATGACAGAAAAACACTTATTCTTCGTGCGGACATAACTGAAGGTAATTGCCAACCGGTCCCACGATCCCTCTCGCGAATTGCCAATTCTCAAACATTATACATGATTGAAGTCATCATTCCACTTAAATAAGGCCATGTGTTTTCCCTAAGCACATTGAATGCTCTGTGGATCAGTTCCCCCGTTAGTAAAACAAACCCCAAACAAACATAGAAATTAGTTTGCTCAGTCCAAAGAAAAGTTGGCCGACCGGCGGATACGTGTTCCCTTACAGTGCCATCACATCAACGAACGCCCAAAACTTACATGCGACAAAATATCTGCAATCCCGAATATAAAAGAATCAAAACTTCTACTCATTTGCAATAAAATAAGAAAGCAAAAAAACAGTTGAATATCCAAGGCGGTTCATTTTCAAAGATAGCACCGCCGATGAAACACCCAATAAAAAATAGGTGACAAGGGACGCGGACGAAATTAGCTGAGCACCGATCGGCTGGTTTGCCACCTATTTTTCGGGTGAAGATTTTTGGGGCGACACCTGGTAGTCGCAAGTCGCTGGTGAAACACCAATTATTTGATTATGCCAAATTTTCTTATCGCCGTATTTTTTCACTTTTCGGATCGAACTTTATTTTCCGAAAAACCATTTTTCACTATTTTTAGAATGTACACTGTGTTGCTAGACATTTTCTGTGCACTTTTAAGTACGATTCAGACGATACATCAGCTTCCGTCAACGTCAACGGAACGTCACCGTTCCGTCAGGATAAGTTTAATACTTTTCTCTTGTGCCCGTTCACACATGCCGTACGTCAAAACGTTCCGTGACGTTGATGTTGTGTGTGAATGCCTCCATTTAACTGCATGTAACTTATCCTGACGGAACGGTGACGTTCCGTTGACGTTGACGGAAGCTGATGTATCGTCTGAATCGTACTTTACTGTCTTTGCATCGGGAATCGACGGCCCGTAATGCGAGGAAAAGATTTTTTTTACACCGGCCGCAGGAATGACCAAAAAAGAAGACGGATACACCAAGGTCACTAGTAAACACAAGAAGCATCAAATATCAGCCAACAGTGAGCAATCAACCAACTCTAACGATAGTGATATGGACGTACACGAGAGCGATGGAGAGGACACACAGATTAACCAACAAGCAGCAAACGGTAAAGGGAATAATGGCAATAACGCTTCGCCCCCGAGAAAGATAACGAGAAACAGCAAGCAGTGCGCCCAGGACAGATGATCGCAATAATTTTCGCATTTTTATGCTTTTGAAATGTAATTACCTGAAATGTTCATTATTTCTAAAAAAAGGCGAATGACCCTTGTGGTTAAAACCTTAATAAATAAATAATAATAATAATAATAATATTTTTAGAATGAACACTGTGTTTCTAGACGTTTTCTGTGCACTTTTACTGTCCTTGCATCGGGAATCGACGGCCCGTAATGCGAGGAAAAGATTTTTTTTCATTTGCCGAAATTAGATTTTCACACTGTCACCTATCGCGTCAGTCGAAAAATGCTTTTATAAGCCACTTCACTTTATATTATCGTTCAATTGCACCGTTATTAACACTTTCGATAACCGGAAGGCAATAAACTGTGCCGTAAAAGATTAAAATTACCCGACGCGAAGGGAGCTCTACGAGAGTCAACCGCTCGCGACGAAGATACACACTCGAATCCCGAACAAACAACTGACACATCAACAGTGCATAAATACAGTTTCGTCATGTTAGTTACGTTAGGTTTGGTACTGCTGTAACACTTACGTTATTTTAATTTAATCGGTTTTTGTAACTAAATCATTAAAATATACTACAATCTTTCTACTAAAATGCTCATTATAGGTAATGTTTCTATAAGGGGAACAAGAGTACGCAGTTTCTTAATTCTGGCCAATATTTTAGAGAAAAAGAATGCAAGTTATGTTAGTCTAAGCACCACTGATACACTTTCAGTACATCAAATGTGCAATTGTCAAAATATATATCACAAAATCAAAATCGTAACTAAATTTCAACAAATTCTGCAGCATCAAAAATCAGTTCAGAACATTAATGAACATGTTATAGTTGGCAACATAAATGACTATTTGGTGACAAAAGATGTTATTAAATAACCTTGATGTTATCTATGTTCAACCAGTGCAACAAAAATAACTTTAATGTTTTCTCGTTGCAACATAGTTCGGACTTAGACGATTAAAACTAGTTGCGATTTGCTACTTGGGTTGAGATCGTGTTGCTAGGTTTATGAGTGCTGAGATTTTCACCTTATCACCGGGGTGTAATCATGTTTGCGAATTCGTGGGCGTAGGTTGCTTGGAAAATCGCGAGGGGATCTAACGTTTGTGCGCTGACGTGATTTTGTAACGTGTGTTCTTGAATGATCACGCGAACCGTGAGTCTGATATTAAATTTTCGGTGCGCGGTTAGAATTCTGGCAGAGAGTGGAATCGTTTATATCGATAGGGTTCCCGGTCATGTCGCCATAAGACGTGTTGTCTAATAGGTATGGGCGTATTTTCTTAATTGGTCCAGCTGATGGCATGGACCTAGGCTTCTAGGATCAAGAGTAGACTTCCGAACGTGATCGATTCGCAATCGCGTGCGCGAGGGCATTTTTGTAGGTTCCCGCTTGAGATAGCGTTTGAGAATGTGTGAGTGTTAAGACGTTCACTATCACCATCTTTGCTGACCCAGCTGAAGGCGGGTGTAGAATGGCAGTATAGGACTCGAAAAGAAGAATTAAAGGACAATATATGAGAGACGATACAGCTGAATTTATGATCATCACATGAAAGACGTACATTAGTACTTCAAACTCTACCAATAATTGAATAGCCAACCACCACACATAGCACATCCTTTCCTTTTTATGTTGCTACCCGTGCATTGAAGAATGCCTAAAACTCTGAACTAAGCCCCGTCGAGTCCAGTCCGTCATCTGTCCGTCTCGTCCTGTCGTGTCTGGGGCTTCCAGGTTACATGCATTCACCAGACGAGACTAAATTATGTCAGCTTAATTGTGCACTGGTTTCGTAGAATCGAGGCGATCATCGAAACGATAGATCCTACGAGTGAATTCACTTGGCCCAGTCACCTGTCGAGCATTTGTATATTTGCGAGTTTGAATGTTTACGTGTGTATGGGAAGTGTTGTGTGTTGAGATATGTGTGTTACCTGTAAATAATAAATTAATACAAATAATATTTAATGTGTTAAAATAAGACATGTGTAATATGCTACTTGCAGTTTTTGGTCGTTCCTAGTTATCTGATTCAATTGAGTATAAGAGTAAATCTCAATTCTTCTAAAACCTGGCGACGTCTGATGGTAGCGAATAGTCATTGTTGGCAGCAATGTTACCCTTTTTTATAAATGAACTCGGAGAGGTCATCATAGGAATGTGACGCATGAGACCGAAAATAAATAAAACAAAATGAAATAAAAAGAAGAGTTAGTATTATTATTGAGTATTATTTGAACAACACACATGTAACATGCAATAAAACTACTTGGAATCGTCTAAATGCCAGAAAATGATATATATTTACTACTAACGACAATTGCATTCCGTTAAAAGTTTCTCATGCTATGCTGACCGGGAATGGATGATTGATGTGCGTCGGTAAATTAATCGTACCTTCATTTATCCAATCCGAATGAGTCGAATCGAATGCACGAATTGAACACCGGTAAAAAGTGATCCAAAGAAGGATTACCCACTATTCCATCATATAAGCCAGTTCTGCATCCATTCCCTGACCCATATGTCACAAATACTCAGACGAACACATACACAGATAGACATACGACTAGCACATAACAATTTTATACTAGTACTAAAAACTACAATTATTACAACACAACACAACTAATAGGGTTCAACTGTTATTTTTTTAATGCGTCTGTGCACGTTGACGAGGTCGACCGATAAATCGACACACAATGACTCCCACTGCGAGCCGTGCTCAAAAAGACAGCCGTTAAGCTGTTGAACAATGTCTGCAAACACAGCCCACAGAAAAAGTCAATCCACGGCGACCCGCCAATCGGCCATGCCAGTGTGCACAGGCTCTTAGCTGACTGTTAGTTTGGGCTGGTGCAGAGTATGAAATAACAAAAAACATAAAAAAGTCCCATAAGCCCTCTCGGTCTCCTCGATGCACCACTATCGAGGCGTAATGCGATAACCATCTTAAAGCAGGTGTCTGCTCAAATATGCTTGAAGATGTTTGCAATACTGTTGCTACAATATTGTTCAGATCTTAAATCAATGAAATACAATATCTTCACAAATTTGCGTATTATACAGATTTTTCCTTTATTTTTTTGCAACTTGAAATTTTCACAGGGAATATTGCAAACTCTAATACAAAATATTCGCATTTATCTAATAGATAAATTTGTGGAACATTGTTCCTAGGTTTTGATTCAATGTAATTAAATATCTTTAAAAAATTACGTGTCTTTCAGAACATTTCTTTATTTTCTATTGTAACTGGAAATTTTCACAATGAATATCGCATTTTATGATACCAAAATGTTCGTATTTGTGTGTTGGACAAGTTTCCAGAACATTGTTTATAGTTTTTAATTCAATGAACTACAAAATCTTCACAAAATAACGTATTTTACAGAACTTTTTTTATTTTTCGTTGTAACTTGAAATTTATTCAATGAGTATCGCATATTCTTATATCTAAATGTACGGATGTATGTGATAGACAAGTTTGTGGAACATTGTCCGTAGATTTGAATTCAATGAACTACACAATCTGCACATCACGTATTTTACAGAACATTTTTTCATGGGTAGCTTGAAATGTTTACAATGAATATCGCCTGCTACGACACCAAAATGTTTGTACATGTATGGTAGCCAAGTTTGTAGAACATTGTTGATTGAATTTAATTTAATTCGAATTACAATGTCTTCAGAAAATTGCGTATTATACAGAACATTCCTTTATTTTTTATTGTAACTCGAAATTTTTATAATGAATATCGTATCATACGATATTCATTATAAAAATTATCATACGTATCATATATCGATGATTTGATTTTTAGGCCAATTTGTTGAAAATATGTTCCTCTATGCTGTATTAAAATTTGAAGTATGTATAACATGCACTAATAACAAAAAATTGTGTTTTGAAAAATCTTTCGAAAACGACTCGGAAAAGTGAAAATTTTCAGCCCATCCCGCACAGAGCCGTCACTTTGGTAGACCAACCGAACAATAAAATAATGAAAAGTTTATATATATATAGGTCCACTACATGTTTGTTCCTATGATTATTCGCATTGGGTTGCTTGACGAGAGCAGTTGGTGGAGGAAATATATTATTCCTTTGGTTAGGCATATTCCTTTGGTTAGGCCATTAGAAGCCGGGCGAAAAGGAAAGGCTCATGCACGGCACGAGAACGAGCGAGAAAGCGATAGTAGTACATATTAGCGCGATTATAAAAATATCTGTCGGTCGGTTTTTCTCATCATTCGTATTCGTTCAAGTTCAAGCACTAGCAAGCAGCCAGTCCACCGAAGGAAAGCAGTTGGCGATGACGACGGTCGGAAAAAGTGCCCCAGCTACTGGTGACTCATCGCAACCCGATCAGGAACTGTCGCCCTGCAAGAATTTCGCCCCAACTAAAGGGCAACAGAGAAACTAATCTGTGTTCTAATAAGAGTTAAACTGCCTCACCGTGTCCGCGGGGAGTGCGTCTGAATTATGTTCCCGCAATAAAACAAACGGTTCTTTACAGGACCAATTAATTGTGTTCTAATAAGAGTTAAACTGAAATTTACATTTTATGGTGTATAACAAATAATTTTCAGAAAGCTATATAAGAAATACGATGTGTGGAAAGAAAGAGAATTTAAATTATCCTCTCTCGCTCGTTTTTGTGCACTGCATTTCCATTCCTTTCTGCTGCCAATACCATCATAACAAAAACGAATGTGCGTATTCTCTCGCCATCCCATGGCCAGTGTTGCCACAATTGCATGTCGCTATTACAATTTGAATTATTTTATTGAACTATTTGGCAGCTTCCGTTGATTAACTGCATAAATCGATTTGTTTGTGCAGCTCCTTGCTAGTAGCAAACTAAATATCCTTTATCAGCGCTAACAAATAACACAAAAGAATTTAAATTTGTGAAAATCTTTTCCTTCCTTTTCAAATCTGCAACATTCTTTGAAAATATTGTTGGAATGTTGTTATTGAAAAACTGAACATGCAAGTTTGCTAGCACTGGCCACTAGATTGAAGGCGATAGAAAGACAGAATATTCGTTTTGGTTATGCTAGTATTGGTAGCCGAACGGAAAGGAAAGGCACAGGAATGGCACGAAAACGAGCGAGAGAGCGATAGCAGTGCTTTCTCGTGTGTTCATATATGAATATTGGTCGGTCGGTTTTTCGCATCATTCGTATTCGTTCAAGCACTAGCAAGCAGCCAGTCCACCGAAGGAAAGCAGTTGGCGATGACGACGGTCGGAAAAAGTGCCCCAACTACTGGTGACTCATCGCAACCCGATCAGGAACTGTCGCCCTGCAAGAATTTCGCCCCAACTAAAGGGCAACGAGAAACTAATCTGTGTTCTAATAAGAGTTAAACTGGCTCACCGTGTCCGCGGGGAGTGCGTCTGAATTATGCTCCCGCAATAAAACAATAAACGGTTCTTTACAGGACCAATTAATTGTGTTCTAATAAGTGTTAAACTGAAATTTACATTTTATGGTGTATAACAAATAATTTTCAGAAAGCTATATAAGAAATACGATGTGTGGAAAGAAAGAAAGAGAATTTAAATTATCCTCTCGCTCGTTTTCGTGCACTGCTTTTCCATTCCTTCCTGCTGCTAATACCATCATAACAAACGAATGTGGATGTTCCCCCACCATCCCATGGCCAGTATCACCGCTAACAAATAAGACAAAAGAATTTAAATTTGTGAAAATCTTTTCCTTCCTTCTTTTCAAATCTGCAACATTCTTTGAAAATATTGTTGGAATGTTGTTATTGAAGAACTGAACATGCCAGTTTGCTAGCACTGGCCACTAGATTGAAGGCGATGGAAAGACAGAATATTCGTTTTGGTTATGCTAGTATTGGTAGCCGAACGGAAAGGAAAGGCACAGGAATGGCACGAAAACGAGCGAGAGAGCGATAGTAGTGCTTTCTCGTGTTTTCATATATGAATATTGGTCGGTCGGTTTTTCTCATCATTCGTATTCGTTCAAGCACTAGCAAGCAGCCAGTCCACCGGAGGAAAGCAGTTGGCAATGATGACGGTCCGCAAAAGTGCCCAGCTACTGGTGGCCCATCGCAACCAACTACCGATCAGGAACTGTCGCCATGCCAGTATTTCGCCCCAAATAAAGGACAACGGAGAAACTAATCCGCTGGCTAACATTCCATCATCTGGTTCGTAAGGTTGTGTATTACTTCAAAGTCGAGCTACGCTTACAAAACTCAGCCGTAATGAAGCCAGTGATGCCTACTTGGTCGGTTTGTTTGAGGATACAAAATAGTGCGCCAAGTACGTAACTTTCTCGCAAAAGAAATCAAACTGGCTCACAGTGTCCGCTGGGAGTGTGCGTAAATTATAATAAAAGCAACGGTTCTTTTCAGGACCAATCAATTGTGTTCTAGTGAGAGTTAAACTGAAACTTTCATTTTAAGGTGTGTAACAAATTTTCAACAATCAACATAATACGTTGTGTGGAAAGAAGTAGCTTGCACACGGAACAAAAAATTAAATTATCCTCTCGCTCGTTTCGTGCACTGCTTTTCCATTCCTTTCTACTGTTATTATCAGTATTACCAAAACGAAAGTGTTGTTGCATGTGTTTAAGAGAAATGTTGAAGTGGCATGCTTCTATTCGATCTTTTTGGCAGCCTCTGTGAACTAACTGCAATAAATGATTTTTTGTGCAGCTCCGTACTAGTAGCAAACAAAATGGCCCTACCAGTGACTGATTCGTGAGATTGTGCAGGATTTCAAAGTCGAGCTAAGCTTATAAAGTTCAGCCGTAATGGTACCCGAAGAAGCCAGTCTTGTCGTTTTGTTCGAGGCTACAAAACAGTTCGCCAGGCACGTAACTATCATGCCAAAAATATCCAACGATCCAGCGCATCACCATCAACACCAACGCCGATACCAAAGGTTCTTTTCAGAACCACCATTATTACCATAGAGAATGATTTGAAAATTTCCCATTCAAACGTGATTCTGTTGAATATTATTAGATTTAAATTAACGTCTCGAATTGAAATCACGACGCTCCGGTTATGTGACAGACATTACCCACCCATCTTTTTTTTATTGTGACCACGACTAACGGTTTAATATAGACACCCCATTTCAATATTTCTGAAGGAACAGAAGGTCGAGTTTGGAAAGTTTGTAACTTTCATTGTACTTAACCAAATTACACAATGTTCGCACTAATGATTCAGAAATATGACCAGGAATCTTCTATTAGATTTGTAAGTATGTATAATTTACATGAATAAAGAAAAATTGATTTTCAGGAATCAATTATTATCTGTTCTTCCATTGGCCAGTACTACGCGACTTCCTCATGCTAACAATTAATTTCATCGTTAGCCATCTCCCTCACCCAGGCCAACAACGCCAACAAAACCGGTCCTTTTTAGGACCACCATCATTTTTGTAAAGAATAATTTGAAATATTACTCGCCCAAATCACCTTTTGTCCGAAAATTCCAATGAGTATCAACATATTTGAAGAACGTGTTCCTTATGTATTCTACATCTCTCCGGTTATGTCGCAGACATTACCCACCCATCGTTTTTTTTTAATTCAGTTAACTATAATATCTTCATTGTAATAATTCATAATATTCATCGTAATTTGCGTATCATTCAGAATATGGCCATTTTTTATTTCGAACTTTGAATTTACACAATGGCCAATGCATATTATGTTTGTAGTTATGAGAGAAATACATTTTTAGAACAGTGTTGATAGTTTCTAAATCAACGAATTGCAACATCTTCATAAAATTGCATGTAATACAGAACATTCTCATATTTTTTATTCGACCATGTAATTTACGCAGTGATCAATACATACTGATACTAAAAGGTTTGTTCAAGGTATCTTTCAGACTTTCAATAACTTATTTGATGCAACAAACGAATTGTCAAAAAGTCTACCGCCTATTTTGCAGCCCTATATCGTTTGTACTAATGAGACATGGCAAAAGCAGATTGGTGCAGTCAAAGCTTTTAAGTTCTGCTGTGATGCCAGTTTTTATGTTGGAGTTGATATTTTGACAGATTGCTAGTTTTAATGTTTTTATATATGCCAGTCTATGTATAAAGTGTCTACAATCTTTGGGAACGACTGCAGTAGTGTTCGTGAGATCGATTGGTAAGAGCTTAAGTAAGTCAATCATACCAACAGAAGCGTTATTGATTTTTAGTGTTCAAGTGATACAGGAAGGAAGTTGTGTATTTTAACCGTGTAACACACGATTAGTCGTACTGGATTTGATTTCGGGGACGATGACGTTGAGTCAACTTTTTCGGAAGTGGAAGATGGCATGCCCGAACATCACGATCGAGAAAATGATGAAACCACTTGTAACGAAAGCAGCGATTATGAGGAGCTTGACGCCGTCTGTACCAAATATACCGCTAAGAATGGTAGTTGGAGTATTTGGGTTTTATAATCAGTAATTTTCAGAAATATCTTTTATCAGGCACAGTATGGTCTACTGTCCAGGAAGAGGAGCCCGAGATATTCGATTGTAATCTTGGACCTTCTCTAACCGACTACAGTGAGATGCTCGAAACGACTCTGAACGCTTTCCTCACATTTTTTGACGATAGAATCATAAGCACTGTTGTACAAAACACAAACTTGCACGCCCAGGGTGATCATGACTGGGTCGACCTAACCAAAGAAGAATTCATGGCATTTTTAGGTGTTTTAGTGGTGATTGGGGTTACAAAGTTGAGGAAACGGTCGCTCGAGTCGCTATGGTCCACGGAACATTTTTTCAACATACCCTTCTATAACACTGTATTTAGTCGTAAACGTTTTTCATCCATTTTGTCCCACTTACGCTTCTATGACACAACGACGCGTGTTTCCCGTATAGAAGAGACTGGCGATAACCTGCAAGCTATTCGCGAGTTTTCTGAAGCAATATGTAAAAATTTTAT
Source organism: Topomyia yanbarensis (assembly GCF_030247195.1). NCBI lineage: Eukaryota > Metazoa > Arthropoda > Insecta > Diptera > Culicidae > Topomyia > Topomyia yanbarensis. The sequence continues at coordinate 275,688,497 of NC_080671.1, forward strand.
GAAATCTTACAATCCGTCGAGATGGTTGACCGTAGATGAAAGGTTGCATGCGTTTAGAGGAAGATACTTCGGAAAAGTATATATGGCGTCCAAGCCTGGCAAGTTTGGTGTCAAGTTTTGGGCTATTTGCGATTCTGTAAACTCCTACGTGTACAATTTCTAAGTGTATTTCCCGGGTAAGTATTATTCACTTGAATGCACGTACAAACTGACGCGATTTGGATTACCTTTTGTTTATATTACGCGCTTTTGGGTCTTGATAGATAACTAATAGATACAAGCAATAGGGCAAAATAGATACAAGCAATAGGGCAAAGTAGTGGATAGATACATTCCTTGTTTTGACGTGAGCCTTTGTATTTTTCCTTTTTCAAGGATTTTTTATGAACGTGTCCACTGGAAAACAGACAGAGAAAGAATGACCGGAACGGTGCGAATGAAGAAACGGTGAAAATTCACCTTTTTATTGGAAACAACGAGAAAAGATATGTCCTCAAGCAGGAATCGAACCTGTGATCTCCTAGTCTCTAGTAGGGTGCGTTAACCACTCCGCCATCAAGGAACTGTGATGATATCATCACATATTCCCAATAGTATCGTGATCACCGCTGCAGCCTCCAATTGCTCCCAATTGACCTATCGACACCCCCAATGTCTCCTATAAGCAGATCGTCACCTCTCCCTCTCATCGATCGGGCCAAATCTCTCTGGTTATCTATTTTTAGGTGATCACGATACTATTGGGAATGTGTGATGACATCATCACAGTTCCTCGATGGCGGAGTGGTTAACGCACCCAACTAGAGACTGGGAGATCGAAGGTTCGATTCCTGCTTGAGCACATATCTTTTCTCGGTGTTTCCAATAAAAAGGTGAATTTTCACCGTTTCTTCATTCTCAGCGTTCCGGTCATTCTTTCTCTGTCTGTTTTCCAGAAGACGATAGATACTTCTAAACATGCTGCTTATCATTTTTATACCAACATAAGCAATTTGAGTTAAGCCAAAAACTTACTGCCATGTATTTCATGAGCGTTTTTTCGTATTGTTAAAATTAAATTCCACTACTTTTACAATTATGATATGATAAAATGATTCTTATTTCAAGGTTCGCATTTATTTTCGAAAAATTACGAAGAACTGAAATCGCCTTTGAAATTTGGAGAAGGTTGCTCAACAACGATAGGTAGGTACTGCGTGTGATGAACAAATTAAGATTAACTATACTCAAAAAAAATCAACGAAATATACAAAAAGGCAAAACAGGTAATGCATTGAAATGTTCAAAAAGGCTCAAGCAGGAAAAATTTTGCCATGATTATTTTAATACCTTCTATACTCATCAAAATTAACTATCACAGGTAATGTACACGAAACCAGCTATGATAAGAAATTGGGCACCACTAAGTCCAAGAGAACGCACGGAATACCTAAAGATATTACCCGAGCAAACGTAAAGTCCATAATACCCCCATACTCATGGGGTTGGACATGGGTGTTTGAAATGGGTTCAACCCACAAAAACACCATCGTCATGGTCCGGTAGATCCCATAGAAAAACCATGCGTTGGTATTTTTATGGGTTATTGAGACCATTCAATGGTGTTTTAAAGGTCGTGAAAGTGGACACGGACCATGTTCATGGTCTTGTCAAGGGACTGTGTGGTGTTTGAACCCATGAGTATTTGCTCGGGTAACCAAGGCAAAAGGGTATTACTTGATATGGTGGAGGATTTGGAAGGAAGTGGCAGAGAAATTGTGACTGACAACTGGTTTGTTAGTACCGATGCAGCACAAGCGATGTACGATAAAAACTTATATCTCACCGGGACGATGCGGTCCTCCAATAGAGAGATTCCAATAGAATTTCTTTCCAATAAAGCAAGAAAAGAGCATTCATTTATTGTTGGATATCACGGTGTAAAAATTTTGACTTCTTTTGTTTGCCGTAAAAATAAAGTGGTCCTTTTCATGTCTACAAACCCTTATATGGTGGATAATAGTTCGAGTGATGGTATAATGTCTCTAGTAAACGAGCATTATATCTTGAAGAAATGCAGCATTGATATCCTTGACAAAATTACGACGGAAGTGTAACTATCAACTATCACTGTACAATGGTAATTTTCTACAGTCTTATAGAAATGACGTTACACAACTCTTCTATTTTGTACACGATGAAATTTCCATCGTGGCAAAGCGATAACACACGTCGACGGGAACTGTTCATGAAAGATCTTGCGTTTCGATTGGCGGAACAACACGTGCAACAACGACTGCGGAATGCACAATCTGGAAGTGTTCATAACCATATAAAAGAGGAGATGAGCATGTTTCTAGAAGAAGTCCGAAAACTTAAGAATGATTGTATCCCCCAAAGGTGTTCCACCTGCATTACCGTAGAAAACCTGAATATGTGTTTCAAATGTGAAAATTACATTCATCCTAGCAAAAAACATACACATGCAGTGTATGCTTAGGAGAGCCAACCACACATAGGAGAGTAAAGGGGGTCACTATTTGTTATTATTGCACATCCTCGAAGCACAACAGTCAAATCAGTTGCAATTTGTGCAAAGTGTGTGTTTTCAATGCCCGCAGAACAGCAAGGATTGAAACGCTCTGCTCAACATGTGCTTAAATTCAACCAGAAATTATTGTAGAACTAGAAGAAGGACTCATGCTTATTTCAATTATTTAATATTTTGCTATATTACAAAAAAGGCCTTAAAAAGCCTGTATAAAAACATAAAATGAATTACACTTAAATATCAATGACAACTCTACTAGTATTTACTTTACGAAAAGAAATCTCAATACCGCCAGGCGTAACGTAAAGCGCAAAATTCAAGGTTCCCAGTTTTTCCACATAATCCCCTACTAACAGTCAATTATTAATCCCTATAGACTGCCGTTCTACGCATAATTGTCCCATGTATATAGGGAATCCCATAGAACATGGGACAAATATGCTTATAACGGCAGTAGAGGTCTAGACAATTAAATTTTATTACAGGCTTATTTTTTTTTATTTGGTCAAGATATTAAAGTTCGTTGAAATTATCACCAAAGTTTTATAAACTTGTCTATCGCATAAAAACGAACATTTTGATATCATAAAATGCGATATTCATTGTGAAAATTTCAAATTACAATGGAAAATAAAGAAATGTTCTGTAAAATACGTGATTTTGTGAAGATTTTATAATTCATTGAATTAAAAATTATGAAAAATATTCTAAACACTTATCTATTTCGTAAATGCGAATATTTTAGCATCATAAAATGCGATAATTATTGCAAAAATTTCAAGTTACAATGGAAAATAAAGAAATGTTCTGTAAAATACGTGATTTTGTGAAGATATTGTAGTTCATTGAATTGAAAACTATGAACAATGCTCTAGAAACTTGTCTATTCCGTAAAAGAGAATATCTTAGCATAAAAAAATGCAATAATTATTGTAAAAACTTCAAGTTACAATGGAAAATAAAGAAAAGTTCTGTGGAATATGTGATTTTGTGAAGATATTGTAGTTCATTGAATTAAAAACTATAAACTATGTTCTTGAAACTTGTCTATTTCGTAAATGCGAATATTTTAGCATCATAAAATGCGATAATCATTGTGAAAATTTCAAGTTACAATGGAAAATAAGGAAATGTTCCGTAAAATACGTAATTTTGTGAAGATATTGTAGTTCATTGAATTAAAAACAATAAACAATGTTCTAGAAACTTGTCTATTTCGTAAATGCGAATATTTTAGCATAATAAAAAGCGATATTCATTGTGAAAATTTCAAGTTTCAACAGAAAATAATGTTATGTTCTGTAAAATACGTGATTTTGTCAAGATTTTATAGTTCATTGAATGAAAAATTATGAACAATATTCTGTCTATTTCGTAAAAGCGAATATTGCGATATTATGCGGTATTCATTGTGAAACTTTCAAGTTCCAATGGAAAATAAAGAAATGTTCTGTAAAAAAACGTGATTTTGTGAAGAAATTGTAGTTCATTGAATTGAAAACTATGAACAATGCTCTAGAAACTTGTCTATTCCGTAAAAGAGAATATCTTAGCATAATAAAATGCAATAATTATTGTTAAAACTTCAAGTTACAATGGAAAATAAAGAAAAGTTCTGTGGAATATGTGATTTTGTGAAGATATTGTAGTTCATTGAATTAAAAACTATAAACTATGTTCTTGAAACTTGTCTATTTGGTAAATGCGAATATTTTAGCATCATAAAATGCGATAATCATTGTGAAAATTTCAAGTTACAATGGAAAATAAGGAAATGTTCCGTAAAATACGTAATTTTGTGAAGATATTGTAGTTCATTGAATTAAAAACTATAAACAATGTTCTAGAAACTTGTCTATTTCGTAAATGCGAATATTTTAGCATAATAAAAAGCGATATTCATTGTGAAAATTTCAAGTTTCAACAGAAAATAATGATATGTTCTGTAAAGTACGTGATTTTGTGAAGATTTTATAGTACATTGAATGAAAAATTATGAACAATATTCTGTCTATTTCGTAAAAGCGAATATTGCGATATTATGTGGTATTCATTGTGAAACTTTCAAGTTCCAATGGAAAATAAAGAAATGTTCTGTAAAATACGTGATTTTGTCAAGAAATTGTAGTTCATTGAATTGAAAACTATGAACAATGCTCTAGAAACTTGTCTATTCCGTAAAGAGAATATCTTAGCATAATAAAATGCAATAATTATTGTAAAAACTTCAAGTTACAATGGAAAATAAAGAAAAGTTCTGTGGAATATGTGATTTTGTGAAGATATTGTAGTTCATTGAATTAAAAAGTATAAACTATGTTCTTGAAACTTGTCTATTTCGTAAATGCGAATATTTTAGCATCATAAAACGCGATAATCATTGTGAAAATTTCAAGTTACAATGGAAAATAAGGAAATGTTCTGTAAAATACGTGATTTTGTGAAGATATTGTAGTTCATTGAATTAAAAACTATAAACAATGTTCTAGAAATTTGTCTATTTCGCAAAAGCGAATATTTTAGCATCATGAAATGCAATAATTATTGCGAAAATTTCAAGTTACAAAGGAAAATAAATGTTCTGTACAATACGTGATTTTGTGAAGATATTGTAGTTCATTGAATTTAAAACTATAAACAATGTTCTTGAAATTTGTCCGTCTCGCAAATGCGAATATTTAAGCATCATAAAATGCGATATTTATTGTGAAAACTTCAAGTTGCAATGGAAAATAAAGAAAAAGTTCTGTGGAATATGTGATTTTGTGAAGATATTGTAGTTCATTGAATTAAAAACTATGAACTATGTTCTTGAAACTTGTTTATTTCGTAAATGCGAATATTTCAGCATCATGAAATGCGATAATCATTGTGAAAATTTCAAGTTACAATGGAAAATAAGGAAATGTTCCATAAAATACGTGATTTTGTGAAGATATTGTAGTTCATTGAATTGAAAACTATGAACAATGCTCTAGAAACTTGTCTATTCCGTAAAAGAGAATATCTTAGCATCATAAAATGCGATATATATTGTGAAAACTTCAAGTTACAATGGAAAATAAAGAAAAGTTCTGTGGAATATACGATTTTTGAAGATATTGTAGTTCATTGAATTAAAAACTATAAACTATGTTCTTGAAACTTGTCTATTTCGTAAATGCGAATATTTTAGCATCATAAAATGCGATAATTATTGTGAAAATTTCAAGTAACATTGGAAAATAAAGAAATGTTCTGTAACATACGTGATTTTGTGAAGATATTGTAGTTCAATGAATTGAAAAATATGAACAATGTTATAGAAACTTGTCTATTTCGCAAAATCAAATATTTTAGCATCATAAAATGCAACAATTATTGTAAAAATTTGAAGTTACAATGGAAAATAAATGTTCTGTACAATACGTGATGTTGTGAAGATATTGTAGTTCATTGAATTTAAAACTATAAACAATGTTCTTGAAATTTGTCTGTCTCGCAAATGCGACTATTTTAGCATCAAGTGCGATATTTATTGTAAAAACTTCAAGCTACAATGGAAAATAAGGAAATGTTCTGTAAAATACGTGATTTTGTGAAGATATTGTAGTTCATTGAATTAAAAACTATGAACAAGGTTCTTGAAAATTGTCACTCGCATATATATGAACATTTTGACAGCATAATATATGCGTGTCATCGCTATGAAATTCGAAATATTTCCGATAATTCTCATTTTCTGTATTGTACGCAATTTTGTGAACATATTGTAGTTCCTTCCATAAGAAATTATGAACAAAGTACTAGCAATTGGTTGCTTACAATAAAACAAAGAATTTAACATAATAATATGCGTAGGTCATCGCACTAGATTTTAAGTTCTTCACAAATATTGGAAATTTCCAATTTTTTGTAGCCCTTGCTCCGACTTTTTTTTTGTTGTAGAAAGATCAATTGTGGCCAAATTTAAATTATTTCAAAGTGTAATTTAAAGAGTCCAAAAAACCCATTGATACCAAAATTGTCCAAATTGGTCAAGCGACTGCTGAGATATAGCGATTTGAAAATACCGTACTGACTTTTTTGAGGCATGGTTGTTCATGTAAATAAAACTGGCATTGTTGGAGGAGTGTTAAATTACTATAATTTTGAGATACTGAAATATAAAAATGTATGCTCACTAGCGCCACCTAGCGGGTGATATCCAATTTAATCATTGTATTATCAAACAGCCTTTGTCTTCACCAGTACACTGTTTGTCATAACGTAAAATATTTGATGAAGCAAAATTTGATCAAATAAACGTGTTTGACAAACAAATTTGACAAGGCCAGTACACGAGATCAACTGTTTAACAAACTTTTTTCATCAAATATTTGCATTGATGCGTTACCGGACGTTACGCCTAATATTGTTTGACAAACATAATAAAACAAGTTTGATGGATCAGTACACTGTTTGTCGAATGTAGTTAAACCGGCATGTACGTCAAACAAATCGCCATGCGAAAAAAAATTGTGCTGTTTGAACTTCATGAATTTTCAAGAGAAAAATATTTATGTTAGCGCAGGGATGCCAAATGATTTTTCAGAAAATTTGTTTTATTTTTATAAAAAACTGGAATTGTCAAAGCAACTATATCGCTTTCCTTTGTTCGTGATTATGCAGAGCAAGGTGTTTAGAGTTCTATGGTGATTCGTCTTTGGCAGTAGCTAGGTGAGAAGCGAGGTAAACGTGCAACTGGCTGCGGGGGTGAAAAATGACAGTAAACAACTTTGTGTGCAAACTGAAATCCAAGCAATCATATATCGAGACGTATGTTTTATCACTAGTAACTAGTAAACAATGTTGTTAGCTGTCGTTTTTAGAACCAGCATGGCTGATCGACGTTTTAGATAATCGTATCACCTGAGAATAAAAGCTCCTTGATGCAGAGTGTAATTTAACACCTCGGAAATCATTAACGTCATCATCGATTTCTTGTAGCAGATTTCAGTGACAAAATGTCGGAGAATTCGTTCGAAGTCAAATTAGAAATTATGCAGGAAGAATTTATGTGTCCTGAAAATACGGAGCAGGCTCTCAGTATTATGTGAAAAGGAAATTAAGGATATAATAAAATCGGCAAATGGTGGCTTGATAGAGCGTAAGCAAAAAACTTGTCGCCGGAGAAGTTCACACAATTGAAAAAAAATGTTTTACAGTCATATTTCGTCTGCGTTAACATTTAGTTTCTGGATAGTGGAAATAATAAATCAGAATTGTCCCATCAGCCGGCGCTAATACTAATGCAAATGTTCAGTTAATGTCAAAATCATTCTTTGTCTCAATAACGAGAATATTTAGAGGGGTACTATCTTCAGTAAAGATGCTCGAGAAATCAAAGACTACCAGATGGTGATAGATTAGTTTAAGATACTCTCACTATGGTGCACTAGTGAGCGTACCACCTAAAAGTACATTATAGAATGTGATACATCTCAAAAGTCTAGTAACATAGAAAGATGGTGTTTCCGGCAAAGTTCTAGGGGAGATCAACGGCTACGCGATTACGGGCAAATCAAACTGAAATAGATCCGCCAGGTGCATCTAGTGAGCATGTACTATTTTTCAAATTCTATATCTCGAGATCACGATAATTTAAAAGTGTGGTGTCTTTGGCAATATTCATCAGCGGGTCGAGTGCTGTCCGAACGTGAATAGATAATTTCAGAATTCAGCCATTAGGCGCTAGGGAGAACACAACTTCCAGTGAATGTTTGGTGATGTTTTGTCACGAAAGTTTAATAATTTAGGGAAATGATGTGATGTGAATGATGGGTTTTGATAATCGAATTTTTTCTACAATATGGCAATAAGTTTTATTTTGAAGGGCAATTTCTTGGCAGATGAAAACCACTTGTTCTGGACATTTTCAATGCACAGGGAGTTCCAAGGTGTCAAAAAAGAAAAATTTTCAACATTTTGGGAATGAATTTCATATTGCAAGGCAAGTTGCTGGCAGCAAAATTTTCAACATTTTGGGTATGAATTTCATATTGCAAGGAAAGTTGTTGGCAGTTGAAAACCAATAGTTTTGGACATTTTCAATGCACAATGCACAAAGGCAAGTTTTTGTCAGATGAATATCAATAATTTTGGACTTTCTCAATGCACATTGGGGAAGAGGGTCCACCAATGTGTCGAAACGATTTTTTCAACTTTATGGGAGTGAGTGTTATATTGAAAGGCAAGATAGTTAGTTTTATATTGAAAAGCTAGATGTAGACAGTTGTACATCAATAGTTTAGGACATTTTCAATGCACATGGGGATCCGTCGATGAATCAAAATAGAAATTTTTTCAACTTCATGGGGTGACTTTTAATGGTAAGTTGTTGGTACATGATATTCAAAAGTTTTGCGTATTTTCAATGCAAAGGGGGGTCCGCCAAAGTGTCAAAACGAAAAAAAATCAACTTTATGAGAGTGAGTTTTATATTGAACGGCAAGTTGTTGGCAGATCTAAATCAATAGTATTGGACATTCTCAATGCCAATGTGGGTCCGTCGATGAATCAAAATGGAAAATTTTCCAACTTCATGGGTGTTGCTACAGGAACAACACAAACGGCAACACTGCTTGGCAAATTCCGTGGACAGTGACCTGTCCTTTGGCCTGTCAGACGAAAACGAAATGTTGGCAGAAGATAGAGCGGCATAGTGCCTACTGCATAAACAACAGTATCGAAAAATCATATTTATAAATTACAGTGAATTTAAAACTAATTCCTAGCTGTTGTTAAGCTCTCCAACGGTAGGTTTAATTTATAAGAATACTATTGAATTATAATTTAATAATCATCCTAACAGAAGAAAAAGAAATAATCGATTACTGAAGGCCAAAGAAACCACATGGTTTATTGAAATTGTACACTACTTTGTAAGTTAACCTATATACTTTATTTTCGATAATTTTCCTAATCAAACCTGTATTTACAGTTTGAAGCTTTTTGAATAGTTGCTCTCTAAATAGTGTCCTTTGTTCTACCCGAACAATGGGAGTGAGTTTTATATTGAAGGGTAAGCTTTTATTTATTCATTTCGTTTATTTGATAGGCACAAATGCGTTAGCTTGGCGGTGCCAAATTCTTTTGTTTTTACATTTTGGATATTTTAAAACTAGGAGGTTACAATGTTGAAATATTTTTTTTAGAGAGAAAAAATTTACAGCTATCTTAAGACTAGAAATAAGATTCTATATACAAGAGAGAGGGCAAAAGATTTTTTTTATGAAAAATTTTAAAACAAGGAATTCAATAGTAATAGTTTTTTAGGAAATATTTACAGTTATCTTAAAACTAACAATATAATTTGGTACACAAAAGGGGGAACAAATATTTATGAGAAAATTCACAGGTGTTTTAAAACACCTGTCAAGATATTCAGAGGGGGCTGTAGAAGCAGTTGTATCAAGGACAGGGGAGAGAAAGCGTAGATGGTGACCGGGAGAGAAGAGCAAAACTTGCAACTTTAGGGCAAACGGGAGATCAGCGAAACAAATTAGCGCCTCAGTCTAGTAGATCGGATTGGCAGATGGTATTCTTCGGACCCGCGGGGAATCCTTCAAAAGTCATCGGACCTCGAGTCGCTCTCGCTTCAGTTTCCGTAGTGGTAAGTGCGACGGCGGTTACATAATTGCAGTCTGGAGCTGATCGGTCCCACAAGGCAGGAGAAAACTTCTAAAACGAGAAATAAAAAGAGAGGGGCTAAATTGGGATATTTATCGTTTTTATGAAAGTATAAATAAGGGACATATAGGGGAAATCACGATTTGCCAGCATATCTCGGATTGGGACATTGGGTGGTCTACCTCGGGCCCGAAAGGAATCCTTTAACTGAGACCTGGTGTCCAAGTACCCGGCGCATACCTAGACAACGTGCTCGATATCGTGATAGCTCTCATCACAAGCGCACAGACTACTCTCCGCAAGCCCAATACGCCGCAAATGCGCATCCAAGGTGTAGTGGTTGGACATAAGTCGGGACATTACACGAATAAAATCCCGACCCACATCCATCCCCCTGAACCAAGGCTTCGTTGATACCTTTGGGATAATCGAATGTAGCCATCGTCCAAGTTCACCATTGCTCCACGAGGTTTGCCAACTGTTGAGTGTCCTCTGACGACAAATACTAAAGAATTCGTTGAAGCAGATTGGTCTTTCGTATATGTCACCATTTAATGCGCCCACCTTTGCTAATGAGTCCGCCTTTTCATTGCCCGGGATAGAGCAATGAGAGGGGACCCAAACAAAGGTAATCTGATAAGATTTTTCAGATAACGTTCACAAGAACTCCCGTATCTTCCCCAGAAAATACGGGAATTGCTTTTTAGGCTTCACCGCAAGAAGCTGTCCGAAATGATGAAGTAGTGATCTGTGGGCAGAGTGTCGATGATCCCAAGGGTGTACTGAATTGCAGCTAACTCTGCGGCGTAAACTGAAGCGGGATCATTAAGCTTGAATGAAGCGGTGATAGTATTGTTGAAGATACCGAAGCCAGTGGACCCATCGAGATTTGATCCGTCAGTGTAGAACATTTTGTCACAGTCGACTTCTCGAAATTTATTATAAAATATATTGGGGATCACTTGCGGGCGTATATGGTCCGGGATTCCACGAATCTCTTCCTTCATGGATGTTTCGAAGAATACAGTAGAATCAGAAGTATCTAGGAAACGAACACGGTTGGGAGTATATAAAGAAGGATTAATGCTCTGTGCCATGTAGTCGAAGTACAAGGCCATAAATCGGGTTTGAGAATTAAGCTCGACGAGCCTCTCGAAATTTTGAATCACCAACGGGTTCAGAATGTCGCATCGGATGAGCAATCGATATGAGAGTTCCCAAAATCGATTTTTTAGCGGAAGAACGCCCGCCAGCACTTCGAGACTCATCGTATGGGTCGAGTGCATGCAACCCAAGGCAATGCGCAAGCAACGATACTGGATTCTCTCCAGTTTGATGAAGTGTATGTTCGCAGCGGAGCGGAAACAGAAACACCCGTACTCCATCACCGACAATATCGTTGTTTGGTACAGCCTGATTAGGTCTCCTGGGTGGGCACCCCATCATGTTCCAGTTATTGTCCGGAGAAAATTGATCCTTTAGAGTCGAACCAGACCCCGAGATATTTAAATGTGAAGACCTGATTGATCGTTGCACCCATTAATAGAAGCTGGAGTTGCGCCGGCTCACGCTTCCTAGAAAAAACAACCAACTCAGTTTTCTCCGTGGAGAACTCAATACCCAGCTGAAGAGCCCAAGCAGACAAATTGTCCAAGGTACTTTGTAATGGTCCTTGCAAGTCGGCAGCTTTGGGCCCTGTAACAGAGACCACGCCGTCGTCTGCAAGTTGCCTTAGCGTGCACGAATTGGCAAGACAATCGTCAATGTCATTCACGTAGAAATTGTAGAGCAGGGGACTTAGACATGAGCCCTGGGGAAGACCCATGTAGCTAAATCGCGATGTTGTTAAATCGCCATGCGAAAAGTGCATGTGCTTTTCAGACAACAGGTTTAGCAAAAAGTTATTTAAAATTGGCGAAAGACCATGCTGGTGCAGCTTCTCTGACAGAATGTTGATAGAAACTGAGTCAAAAGCCCCCTTAATATCCAAGAAGACTAATGCCATCTGCTCTTTGTTAGCATAGGCCATTTGTATTTCTGTAAAAAGCAACGCAAGGCACTCGTTCGTCCCTTTGCCTTTGCGGAAGCCAAATTGTGTATCTGACAGTAAGCCATTTGCATCAACCCAATTGTCGAGGCGAAACAAGATCATTTTCTCGAACAACTTCCGAATACAGGACAGCATTGCAATCGGCCGATACGAGTTGTGGTCGGAGGCTGGTTTTCCTGGTTTTTGGATGGCGATGACCTTCACTTGCCTCCAGTCATGAAGGACAATGTTACCCTCAAGAAATTTGTTAAATAAATTCAACAAGCGCCTTTTTGCAGTGTCAGGCAGATTCTTCAGCAAGTTGAATTTGATTCTGTCTAACCCTGGGGCGTTATTGTTGCATGATAAGAGAGCAAGTGAGAACTCCACCATCGAAAACAGTGTTTCGTTCGCGGTATCGTGAGGAGACGCGGCGCGGCACGTTTTCTGTACCGGGACAGAGTCCGGACACATCTTGGCGAAAGCGAATATCCAACGGTTTGAATATTCCACGTTCTCGTTGGTACTATTACGATTACGCATACGTCGAGCCCTACCCCAAAGAGTGCTCATCGCTGTTTCTCTCGTTAACCCGTCGACGAACCGGCGCCAATAACTGCGTTTTTTGGCTTTCATTAGACTCTTCATTCGCCTTTCTAACGACGCGTACTGTAGATAGCTAGCGGGTAACCCGTCTTCCCGGAAGGCCTTATATGCAGTGGACTTTTCCGCGTACAGCTCTGAGCACTCTTTATCCCACCACAGGGTGGGAGACCGTCCATGGGTATTCGCGCTGGGTACTGGTTTAGTCTGAGCTTGATTCGCAGTGTCGAGAATCAAGCCAGCCAAAAACCTGTACTCTTCCTCCGGAGGAAGTTCTTGAGTGGATTCGATTTTAACGAATATCGCGGTCGCGTAACTCTTCCAATCAATGTTCCGTGTGAGATCATACGAGACATTGATTGTTTCCGATGGTCTTGAACCGTTAGCAATTGAAATCACGATAGGCAAGTGATCGCTACCGTGGGGATCAGGGATCACCTTCCACCTGCAATCTAACTGTAGCGATGTCGAGCATAGCGATAAATCCAACGCGCTTGCGCGTGCTGGTGGTGAAGGAATCCGCGTCATTTCTCCCGTGTTTAAAATGGTCATGTTGAAATTGTCGCAAAGATCTTGGATTAATGTTTTTCTTTATTCATTTCGTTTATTTGATAGGCACAAATGCGTTGGCTTGGCGGTGCCAAATGCTTATGTTTTTACATTTTGGATATCTTAAAACTAGGAGGTTACAATGTTGAAATATTTTTTTTTACAAAGGAAAAAAAAGTTTACAGCTATCTTAAGACTAGAAATAAGATTCAATATACAAGAGAGGGCCAAAAGATTTTTTTATGAAAAAAATTTAAAACAAGGGATTCACTTTGATATACAAGAGGGGGAGTAATAGTATTTTACGAAATATTTTACGGTTATCTTAAAACTAACAATATAGTTTAGTACACAAAAAGGGGAACAAATATTTATGAGAAACTTCACAGAAATCTTAAAACTAGGGATTCAATTCTATTTACAAGATGGAGGACAAGAGTTTCAATAAAGAGTAAAAATTATACTAATTTGAATTTTTTAACTAAAACTTATGCTTGGTCAAGATATTCAGAGGGTGGCTTATTTCCGCATCAGTGTAGCAGCAGTTGTATCAAAGACAGGGGAGAGACAGGGAAAGAAGAGCAAAACTTGCAACTTTCGCTCGAAGGGGGGGGGGGGGAGGGGGATCAGCGAAATAAATTTGCGCCTCAGTCTAGTAAGTCGTCGAGTACCGGATTGGCGGATGGTATTCTTCGGACCCGCGGGGAATCCTTCAAAAGTCATCGGACCTCGAGTCGCTCTCGCTTCAGTTTCCTTCTATGCAGGCGTAGTGGTAAGGGCGACGGCGGTTACATAGTGGCACACTGGAGCTGATCGGTTCCACAAGGCAGGAGGAAACTCTAAAAACGAGAAATAAAAGAGAGGGGCTAAATTGGGATATTTATCGTTTTTATGAAGGTATAAATAAGGGACATATAGGGGAAATCACGAGTTGCCAGCATATCTCGGACTGGTACATTGGGTGGTCTACCTCGGGCCCGAAGGGATTCCTTTAACTGAGACCTGGCGTCACAATACCCGGCGCATACCCAGACAACATGTTCGATGTCGTGATAGCCCTCGTCACAAGCGCATAGACTACTCTCCGCAAGCCCAATACGCCGCAAATGCGCATCCATGGTGTAGTGATTGGACATAAGTCGGGACATTACGCGAATAAAATCCCGACCCACATCCATCCCCACGAACCAAGGCTTCGTTGATACCTTTGGGATAATCGAATGTAGCCATCGTCCAAGTTCCCCATTGCTCCACGAGGTTTGCCAACTGTTGAGCGTCCTCTGACGACAAATACTAAAAAATTCGTTGAAGCAGATTGGTCTTTCGTATATGTCACCATTTAATGCGCCCACCTTTGCTAATGAGTCGGCCTTTTCATTGCCCAGGATAGAACAATGAGAGGAGACCCAAACAAAGGTAATCTGATAAGATTTTTCAGATAACGTACACAATGACTCCTGTATCTTCCCCAGAAAATACGGGAGTTGCTTTGTTGGCTTCACCGCACGAAGAGCCTCGATAGAGCTGAGGCTGTCCGAAACGATGAAGTAATGATCTGTGGGCAGAGTGTCGATGATCCCAATGGTGTACTGAATTGCAGCTAACTCTGCGACGTAAACTGAAGCGGGATCATTGAGCTTGAATGAAGCGGTGATAGTATTGTTGAAGATACCGAAGCCAGTGGACCCATCGAGATTTGATCCGTCAGTGTAAAACATTTTGTCGCAGTCGACTTCTCGAAATTTATTATAAAATATATTGGGGATCACCTGCGGGCGTATATGGTCCGGGATTCCACGAATCTCTTCCTTCATGGATGTGTCGAAGAATACAGTAGAATCAGAAGTATCTAGGAAACGGACACGGTTGGGATTGTACGAAGAAGGATTGATGCTCTGTGCCATGTAGTCGAAGTACAAGGACATAAAACGGGTTTGAGAATTAAGCTCGACGAGCCTCTCGAAATTTTGAATCACCAACGGGTTCAGAATGTCGCATCGGATGAGCAATCGATATGAGAGTTCCCAAAATCGATTTTTTAGCGGAAGAACGCCCGCCAGCACTTCGAGACTCATCGTATGGGTCGAGTGCATGCAACCCAAGGCAATGCGCAAGCAACGATACTGGATTCGCTCCAGTTTGATGAAGTGTATGTTCGCAGCGGAGCGGAAACAGAAACACCCGTACTCCATCACCGACAATATCGTTGTTTGGTATAACCTGATCAGGTCTCCTGGGTAAGCACCCCACCATGTTCCAGTTATTGTTCGGAGAAAATTGATCCTTTGTTGGCATTTCTGTTTCAGATACCTAATGTGACATCCCCAGGTACCTTTAGAGTCGAACCAGACCCCGAGATATTTAAATGTGAAAACCTGGTTGATCGTTGCACCCATTAATAAAAGCTGGAGTTGTGCCGGCTCACGCTTCCTAGAAAAAACAACTCAGTTTTCTCCGTGGAGAACTCAATACCCAGCTTTTGCCCAAGCAGACAAATTGTCCAAGGTATTTTGTAATGGTCATTGCAAGTCGGCAGCTTTGGGCCCTGTAACAGAGACCACCCCGTCGTCTGCAAGTTGCCTTAGCGTGCATGAATTGGCAAGACAATCGTCAATGTCATTCACGTAAAAATTGTAGAGCAGGGGACTTAGACATGAGCCCTGGGGAAGACCCATGTAGCTAAATCGCGATGTTGTTAAATCGCCATGCGAAAAGTGCATGTGCTTTTCAGACAACAGGTTTAGCAAAAAGTTATTTAAAATTGGTGAAAGACCATGCTGGTGCAGCTTCTCTGACAGAATGTTGATAGAAACTGAGTCAAAAGCCCCCTTAATATCCAAGAAGACTGATGCCATCTGCTCTCTGTTAGCATAGGCCATTTGGATTTCTGTAGAAAGCAACGCAAGGCAATCGTTCGTCCCTTTGCCTTTGCGGAAGCCAAATTGTGTATCTGACAGTAAGCCATTTGCTTCAACCCAATTGTCGAGGCGAAACATGATCATTTTCTCGAACAACTTCCGAATACAGGACAGCATTGCAATCGGCCGATACGAGTTGTGGTCGGAGGCTGGTTTTCCTGGCTTTTGGATGGCGATGACCTTCACTTGCCTCCATTCATAAGGGACAATGTTACCCTCAAGAAACTTGTTAAATAAATTCAACAAGCGCCTTTTTGCAGTGTCAGGCAGATTCTTCAGCAAATTGAATTTGATTCTGTCTAACCCTGGGGCGTTATTGTTGCACGATAAAAGAGCAAGTGAGAACTCCACCATCGAAAACGGTGTTTCGTTCGCGGTATCGTGAGGAGACGCGGCGCGGCACGTTTTCTGTACCGGGACAGAGTCCGGACAGATCTTCTTGGCGAAAGCGAATATCCAACGGTTTGAATATTCCACGTTCTCGTTGGTACTATTACGGTTACGCATACGTCGAGCCGTACCCCAAAGAGTGCTCATCGCTGTTTCTCTCGTTAACCCGTCGACGAACCGGCGCCAATAACTGCGTTGGCTTTCATTAGACTCTTCATTCGCTTTTCTAACGACGCGTACTGTTGATAGCTAGCGGGTAACCCGTCTTCCCGGAAGGCCTTATATGCAGTGGATTTTTCCGCGTACAGCTCTGAGCACTCTTTATCCCACCACAGGGTGGGAGACCGTCCATGGGTATTCGCGCTGGGTACTGGTTTAGTCTGAGCTTGATTCGCACTGTCGAGAATCAAGCCAGCCAAAAACCTGTACTCTTCCTCCGGAGGAAGCTCTTGGGTGGATTCGATTTTAACGGATATCGCGGTCGCGTAACTCTTCCAATCAATGTTCCGTGTTAGGTCATATGAGACATTGATTGTTTCCGATGGTCTTGAACCGTTAACAATTGAAATCACGATAGGCGAATGATCGCTACCGTGGGGATCAGGGATCACCTTCCACCTGCAATCTAACTGTAGCGATGTCGAGCATAGCGATAAATCCAACGCGCTTGCGCGTGCTGGTGATGTAGGAATCCGCGTCATTTCTCCCGTGTTTAAGATGGTCATATTGAAATTGTCGCAAAGATCTTGGATTAATGTTGATCTATTATCATCATGAAGACAGCCCCATACCGTACCGTGCGAGTTAAAGTCTCCCAGAACTAGCCGCGGTGCCGGTAAGGATTCCGTGATATTACAAAGTGTTCGGTGCCCTACCGAGGCTCTAGGAGGAATGTAGATGGAAGCAATGCAAAGGTCTTTACCTTTGATTAGAACTTGACAAGCGACAATTTCAATGCCTGGTGTCGAAGGGAGGTTAATTCGGTTGAAAGAATAGCACTTTTTGATCCCCAAAAGTACTCCTCCATAGGGGTTTTCTCGATCCAGACGAATTATATTAAAGTCGTGGAAGTTGAGATTTATATCGGAAGTTAACCAAGTTTCACATAATGCGAAAGCATCACATTTTAAACTATTTAGTAAAAATTTAAAGGAATCGATTTTCGGGAGGATACTTCTGCTGTTCCACTGTAGAACAGTGATCGAATCGGTGACCTCGTTCGATGACTTAGCCATCGAAGGATACGATCGCTGCAAGGAGGGGCCATTTAGCAGTCAACTGCTTCAAAAATGTTTGCACTATAGGGAGAAAACGTATCAGAAGGCTTTTAAGAGGATCAGTAACATTGAAAGCTGTGAAAATTAAGTCCACTATGTCAGAAAATTTCATTAGTCCGCTACTGGACTGAGTATCTGTTTGAAAAAAGGGGACACTTGGGGTTTTTGATGTCCCTGGAAGTGGTGGGTACTCCTTGTTAGAATTAATATTTCCAAGTCCTGGAGCAAATTGCTTCGGCTTTTGTGCATCACTTCCGTTGGATTTATTGATTGTAGTTGGCGCACTCTGAGTGGACGACACCTTGGCACCCTTACGAGGCAATGTAGGGGAGGCTGGATTTCTCCTCTTCCTGGATTCCCCTGGGTTAACCAAGGATGTTCCCTCTCGTGGGTCGTCAGATTCTTGCTCAACGTTAGCCAAACCAGCATAGGGATTTTCGGACAGAACAGATGGCGAAGCATTCTTTAGCATTTCTGCATAAGAACGCCTTGAGCGTTCCTTAAGGGAGCGTTTAATTTTATCCCCGCGCTGCTTGTACGCAGGACATGATTTAAGAGCATGTGAAGGGCCCCCGCAGCAAATACACTTTTCAGTTTCTTTGTCGCAAGAGTCATCCTCATGCTCTCCTTCGCATTTGCCGCATCGTTTCTTATTTCCACAATATGTGGCTGTGTGGCCCAACTGCTTGCAATTGCTGCAGCTCATGACCCGCGGTACAAACAGGCGAACTGGTAGGCGAACCTTGTCAAGGAGGATGTAGTTGGGAAGAGAGGACCCGGCGAATGTCACCTGATGCGAGCCTGATAGAGAGTAGGTAGTCTTACCTCCCTCGGTGTTTGCGGTATACAATTGTTTGCATTCTAAGATCTTAATCTGTTCAAGAGAGGGGTCCTTAAAGCAGCCAACCCCGTGCTCCAACAGTTCTTCGCATTTCAGGCCCGGTTCGGACACTACCCCATCGATTTCACAGGCCACACAAGGCACGTACGCTTTAAATTCCCGCGTAAAGCGCTCACAGCAAGCAATCGCGTTTGCCTGGCCGAGATCATTCACTAGAACACGTATCTTGTTTGCCCGAACACGTGTTATCTGAGTTACGGTCGGGTAATTAGCAGTCAGATCTCGAGAAAGTTTTAATATATTAACCGGTTTCTCTCCGGTCCGGAAATATACCACCCATGGCCCAGAGGAACCTTCTGGGTACTGCTTTATACGGGGAGCAATGCGAGTATTAGGGGGATCAGGGACTTCCATGATTACATCAGATGGTATTTCGCCCTCGGCCATTTAAGCACGAGGGCAGAGCGTTATATAAACGGGAATGTGTCTTATTATTTGATTACAAGGTAGAGTAAAAGTAGGGAAAAGGAAAGAAAGCAAACGAGGAAAAAAAATAAAGCAAAACTTATCTGCAAACAACGTCGATTGTTCCGCACCAGCGAAAACAATGTACTGGATTTACTGCCGGCACCAGCAGAATGGCAGCTAACGAACGAACAAAGGATGACCTTCACTCACTAAAATTTACACACCGAACACAACTGTGAAATATAACGATCCGTTCCGTTCAAAGGTTGGGAGACGTATGATGGATTAATGTTGATCTATTATCATCATGAAGACAGCCCCATACCGTACCGTGCGAGTTAAAGTCTCCCAGAACTAGCCGCGGTGCCGGTAAGGATTCCGTGATATTACAAAGCGTTCGGTGCCCTACCGAGGCTCTAGGAGGAATGTAGATGGAAGCAATGCAAAGGTCTTCACCTTTGATTAGAACTTGACAAGCGACAATTTCAATGCCTGGTGTCGAAGGGAGGTTAATTCGGTTGAAAGAATAGCACTTTTTGATCCCCAAAAGTACTCCTCCACAAGGGTTTTCTCGATCCAGACGGATTATATTAAAGTCGTGGAAGTTGAGATTTATATCGGAAGTTAACCAGGTTTCACATAATGCGAAAGCATCACATTTTAAACTGTTTAGTAAGAATTTGAAGGAATCGATTTTCGGGAGGATACTTCTGCAATTCCACTGTAGGACAGTGATCGAATCAGTGACCTCGTTTGATGACTTAGCCATCGAAGGATACGATCGCTGCAAGGAGGGGCCATTTAGCAGTCAACTGTTTCAAAAATGTTTGCACCATAGGGAGAAAATGTATCAGAATGCTTTTAAGAGGATCAGTAACATTGAAAGCTGTGAAAATTAAGTCCACTATGTCAGAAAATTTCATTAGTCCGCTACTGGACTGAGTATCTGTTTGAAAAAAGAGAACACTTGGGGTTTTTGGTGTCCCTGGAAGTTGTGGATACTCCTTGTTAGAATTAAAATTTCCAAGTCCTGGAGCAACTTGCTTCGGCTTTAGTGCATCACTTCCATTGGATTTATTGATTGTAGTTGGCGCACTCTGAGTGGACGACACCTTGGCACCCTTACGAGGCAATCTAGGGGAGGCTAGATTTCTCCTCTTCCTGGATTCCCCTGAGTTAACCAAAGATGTTCCCTCTTGTGGGTCGTCAGATTCTTGCTCAACGCCAGCCAAAAGAGCAAAGGAATTTTCGGAAGGGACAGATGGCGAAGCATTCTTAAGAATTTCTGCATAAGAGCGCTTCGAGCGTTCCTTAAGGGAGCGCTTAATTTTATCCCCGCGCTGTTTGTACGCGGGGCATGATTTAAGATCATGCGGAAGGCCCCCGCAGTAAATACACTTTTCAGTTTCTCCACCGCAAGTCATCCTTATGTTCTCTCTCGCATTTGCCGCATCTTTTCTTATTGCCACAATAGGTGGCTGTGTGGCCCAGCTGCTTGCAATTGCTGCAGTTCATTACCCGCGGTACAAACAGGCGAACAGGTAGACGAACCTTATCCAGGAGGAGATAGTTGGGGAGGGAAGACCCGGAGAAAGTCACCCGAAGCGAGTCTGACAATGAATAAGTTGTCTTATTATTCTCAGTTTTTGCGGAATACAATTGCTTGCATTCCAGAATGTCACTTCGCCCTCGGCCATTTAGGCACGAGGATAGCACGTGGTGTAAACGAGAGATGAAACTTGTATTCAGGGGAAAGGGATCTAAGAAGTAGCGACCGATCGGGGGAAAGGGAAATGAAAAAAGATACTTAGCTTATTTAGCGGCTTGTCCGGTTATTCCACTATTCACTTCACCAACCTAGGCACCGGCGAACAAAGCCAGCCTCAAACAATGGTTGACCTTCACAATGTATATATATATATATATATATATATATATATATATATATATATATATATATATATATATATATATATATATATATATATATATATATATATATATATATATATATATATATATATATATATATATATATATATATATATATATATATATATATATATATATATATATATATATATATATATATATATATATATATATATATATATATATATATATATATATATATATATATATATATATATATATATATATATATATATATATATATATATATATATATATATATATATATATATATATATATATATATATATATATATATATATATATATATATATATATATATATATATATATATCGATTTACTCTATGCACAACACAAGAAAACGATTTGCTTCGATCGAGAGCTCAGACGATTGTGAAGGGTAAGTTTTCTGGCAGATGAAAATTAATTGGTTTAGTGCCGCATAGTGAGAGTATCCCAAACTAATCTGTCACCTTCGGGCAGTCCTTGACAGCTCGAGCAACTTTGCTGAAGACATCACCCTTCCAAATTACCGTCTTTAGAAGATATCGAAATAAAGAGATGTTTGCTGACTAGCAAGGATAGGAAGAATCGCAGCGTTTTACGCTCACTCAAGGCTCATGCGCACTCACCTACCTCCGATGCTTTATTCTGCTTTTCTTGTTTATGAGTGTGCATCTGTTGAGCGCCCGATCGGCCAGAGCCAAGTGAACATGGTATCTCACATGTTCGTATTTTTTCTCTCTTACGCTCACCTTGGATCGCTGCGATTTAGGTTCTTTCCGATACATGTTCGGAATTGTATCCGAACAATGATGATCGGATCCGTTCGGCAATGCGATTCTTCCTCAAAAATTTGGATCGCGATCTATGTTCGCCTAAATCGAAAATCGATTCAATTCCCACCGCATGCGAGCGGGAGCGGTGCTTGCGATTGTTTGCATTGACGCTGCCGCGGTGTTTTGTATCGATGGAATGGTGTAGTGTCAGTCGAGTGCATGTGCGTGTTTGTAATTTGCTGAGCGAGCAGATTGTCCCTTTGTATATCATTCATATTCCACATAGGTATAAATGAATAGCGGACTTTACGCGTTCAATATTTTTGATGCATATCAACAATCCAACTTTGTTATACCACAATGGATTATTGAACGCTTAAGAGCCAGACTTTAGAGTTTTTGTTTTCAAGACAGTTTGATGTTTTGCATAATTTGTAGTATGATAGTACAGTAAGTTGACTTTGTGGCCAAGCCGGGGTACGCGAAATCGGTTTCTTTCACTAGGCTGTTCACAGTGATGTCATGTGGATCTAATTCGGCATGATGAGCGGTCAAGAATGGATCTGTTCTAAATATTGTTTTTCCGATGTTTTGATTGCTTATGCTTTTTGTGGCGCTTTTTGTTATTTCTGCTGTCAATCATCATATATACTAGTAAAGAATGTTTGATCTTGTTTGTGTTCCGTATTAGCGGTCCTTACACGTTCAGTTGTTTTGTCAATACTGAAGCGTATTGACAAGGTTTTTCAACGTGTAATGGAATGGAGGAAGTATTGACGATATGTGTTTTTTATGTTTCTTGGAGGCTGTTCAATGATAGTACAGTAAGATTGCGTTTTTGGCACGTTCCGATTTTTGCATGCTCCCTTTTCGGTACACTAAGATTTTGGCAACAAATGGGCTCCGTTTTTGACAACATTATCGTTGTACATAATAGGACTTTTAAAAATGTGCAATAGATATTTTTTGTATCAATTGATATCACATTTTACTTTATTTCCAAACATGGTAGTCATGTTACCCTCTAAGGCGCAAATATTTTTTTTTTTAAATTTTGTGAAAATTGTTTCCTAGTTTTAATACATTACTGTCATAATTTTGAGATGTTTTGCGTAATATTGTTTTAAAACAGCGTTATATATATATATATATATATATATATATATATATATATATATATATATATATATATATATATATATATATATATATATATATATATATATATATATATATATATATATATATATATATATATATATATATATATATATATATATATATATATATATATATATATATATATATATATATATATATATATATATATATATATATATATATATATATATATATATATATATATATATATATATATATATATATATATATATATATATATATATATATATATATATATATATATATATATATATATATATATATATATATATATATATATATATATATATATATATATATATATATATATATATATATATATATATATCCTTGAAACTTAGATTTGTCTTCTTTTCTATGCCAATAAATAATCTCGAAAGTTGTGCGTTTTATAGCGTATCATTGCGCGAATATAGCTCACTACTTCCGGTGATATGCATTTGCTTAAAATTGACAAAATATCGATTGTCGCTGATCAATTTTCTTGTTTTTAACTGTAATGATAATATCTTTTGCTTCAATCATATGATTATCCACGTTTAGGTGGTTTTGGCTTAAGACGAAGCTGGGCCAGGTTATAACTCAAATTGATGTTAAAATAAATTAAGTGATAACAGTTTCGGTTGAAACCTGACTCAGTTTCGAGATCAAACAAAAACACATTCGTGCTAGGGCAAACGAGTCCGGTGCATAAAGTTCATACCTTTTTGTGTGCATGAAATTAGGTGTGAATAAACAGATAGAAAGGGAATCATATGTATCAACTAATAACATTATAATACAATATGATAGATAAATCGAAATTTTAAAAACAGTTTACCAAGCGAAATTTTCACTGAAATGCTGTTAAGTTTATTAAGTTTCTTGGAACTAATAATTGGAATGTGGAACCTGGCGGAGTAACTATTGGTGTTTGTTTCAGGCAAGATTTGTTCACAAAAATAGATAAGGCTAATAACTAGGACTATAACCATTCATGTATGCGCTTACAGTTGTATTATCTATAGCATTGCAGTTATTGATATTAGTCTGAAAGGATTCCGCTGGAGCAGTGCTGCCAGGGACATTTTCAGTTAGCAGTGAAAATGATATTTGTATAAATATTTTCGTTATATTGCATTATTATTGAAAACTGATAAAAACATCTAAATGTAAACAATCTTTGTCTATCTTTCCTATGCTATGGGCTATTGAACAATTGGGCAGGTCATTGCACTCTGATAGAAGCATCACTCTTGATAATCAGAGGTTTTTGATGTTTCTTGATAGTTAACCCTTAAATGCATAATCGTCTGAGCTAACTATATTTTATGCTACACGTGTTATATTTTTTTATTACAATGCATAGAAATGTATTATTTATGTATAATATAACTGGTAACAGTGTAACTAGTGTCTGACGGAATCAATTTTTATAGTAAGACCCAGAGTCTGTGCACTTTAGGAGTCAAATACAGAGGAATACGCTACACTGGATAATAAGACTATTTCTGGAGAAAATTTTCAAAAGAACCTTTTGTTTGAACAGTTGAAAGTGATTTTTACAACAAAAATGGTTTTCTTCAAACCTAAATATCTTCAGGCATTACAATTCGATTTTCAATCTATCGAACTCGGTCACCAAAAACATGACGACAGTAACGCACCGGGTGGAGATATCCCAATTAGCTTCGACAACGTTAGTGATTTTTACACAAGTTCAACGCTAAAGATGGACGCCTGTTCTCTGTGGTATGTGCTTCTCTTTCAATAATAAGCTACTACTCAATGTTTACTTGCCGAAGCACAATAGAATTCCCCTAGAATCTTTGCAAAAATCCAGTTGCTTGGAAAATATAGCCGAAGACTGTCCAAATTGATAGTATTTATAAGTTCTTCAGTTCTACGCAGTTCTGTATCGTAAGTGCCCCAGTTATCGCAATGAACACCATTCTCAGCAGATAGCTAAGCTTTTACAGGATTGTCATCACTTCTTCCATCTGACACCACACAAGAACATTATTAAACATACAATTTTTTATATAAACTCAAAGATGTAATTCGGTTTGAGACTCCAAGTTTTCCTAATAGCTTTTCTGTGCTGTCTGAAGGCTTTTCACATTTTTTTTTGGATCTGACCCTAATGAGAACAGTTTAGTTTAAATTCTAATATAATTCACACAATACTCACAATCATAGAATTGCGACCAAGATTAAAATTCACATCTTCGTAAAATTACCCATGTAACATTTTTCAAATTTGAATCTTAGGAAAGTATCTTTATACCGTGAGATTTAACCAAGTAAGTAGTAGTATTAGTAGAAAGTATTATATAACATGGGGTCTACTATTAATATTAGATTTAAACTCAACTGATCTTGTCCGATTCAGAAATTCCAATCGATTTGAAAATACTGTGATTTTAAACAATTTGAGGCGGATCGAAATGTTGTTGGCCAGTTATCATGATTGGAAAAATATATGGCTACGAAAGTTGCACACTTTTTCCATCCCCGGTTTTTGAATGATGTCTATAAACAAATTCATTCACACCGATCACTCGAAACCTTTTATGCTAAACTTTTTTTTGGTTTGTTTGTATCAAGAAACATCAAAAACCTCTGATTATCAAGAGTGATGCTTCTATCAGAGTGCAATGACCTGCCCAATTGTTCAATAGCCCATAGCATAGGAAAGATAGACAAAGATTGTTTACATTTAGATGTTTTTATCAGTTTTCAATAATAATGCAATATAACGAAAATATTTATACAAATATCATTTTCACTGCTAACTGAAAATGTCCCTGGCAGCACTGCTCCAGCGGAATCCTTTCAGACTAATATCAATAACTGCAATGCTATAGATAATACAACTGTAAGCGCATACATGAATGGTTATAGTCCTAGTTATTAGCCTTATCTATTTTTGTGAACAAATCTTGCCTGAAACAAACACCAATAGTTACTCCGCCAGGTTCCACATTCCAATTATTAGTTCCAAGAAACTTAATAAACTTAACAGCATTTCAGTGAAAATTTCGCTTGGTAAACTGTTTTTAAAATTTCGATTTATCTATCATATTGTATTATATTGTTATTAGTTGATACATATGATTCCCTTTCTATCTGTTTATTCACACCTAATTTCATGCACACAAAAAGGTATGAACTTTATGCACCGGACTCGTATGCCCTAGCACGAATGTGTTTTTGTTTGATCTCGAAACTGAGTCAGGTTTCAACCGAAACTGTTATCACTTAATTTATTTTAACATCAATTTGAGTTATAACCTGGCCCAGCTTCGTCTCAAGCCAAAACCACCTAAACGTGGATAATCATATGATTGAAGCAAAAGATATTATCATTACAGTTAAAAACAAGAAAATTGATCAGCGACAATCGATATTTTGTCAATTTTAAGCAAATGCATATCACCGGAAGTAATGAGCTATATTCGCGCAATGATACGCTATAAAACGCACAACTTTCGAGATTATTTATTGGCATAGAAAAGAAGACAAATCTAAGTTTCCTCTCGAATGCATCGCATGGAAGGAGCCGAACGCGCCTGAAAATTAAACTAAATCCAAACAAATCTAAACCAATGTACATTACCACACATCTTGTCTACATCGTAAGTACGGCATTTGTACATACAATGATAGAGTTCAACTCGAGCGATAACATGCGCATGATAGAATTAACACGCAGCAAGGAAATGATTGCGAGTTGAACCTACACAGCAGAAACTGCCACTCCGTGCGGTGTCCAGGCGGACACTGACTCCTACCGATATTTTCAGGCCAGCCAGATATTTCAATCGTTTAGTTTCATGGTTGCGCACGAAGATTTGGATCATTTTTCCGAACGAACATGTTCGCTGCCGAATATGTTCGATGGCACTCATTACATCACTGCATCGGCAATGCGGAACGCGTTAAAAATTTTTGCGATTTACGATTCTCTCTCTCTCTTCGTAATCGCATACGGTGTGATGCGAAACGAGTTGTGTGGGTCTGTATCTTTTTAACGAGAGCGTAAACCCCCGACGATGTATAAGGAAACAAATTCATGTACGCTCATGGCGGTGAGCGAGTTTTCCGCACCTTGCTGACTAGCTCCGCCTAGTGGGTGATATCTAATTTAATTATTACATTATCAAACAGCCCTTGTCGTCCTCGGAAACTTTACAGAAAACATCATTTTTCTAAATTATTAAACTTTCGTGACAAAACATCACCTAACTTGTAGTGAAAGTAGTATTCTCCCTAGCGCCGCCTAGTGGCTGAATTCTGAAATTATTTATTCGCCTTCGGGCAACACTCGACCCGCTGGTGAATATTGCCGAAGACACCACACTTTTAAATTATCATGTTCTCGAGATATAGAATTTGAAAAATAGTACATACTCACTTTAATTTGATTTGCCCATAATCGCGTAGCCCTTGACCTTCTCTAGAGCATTGCCGAAAACACCATCTTTCTATGTTATTAGACTTTTGAGATGTATCATATTCTATAATGTACTTTTAGGTGGTACGCTCATTAGACCCTCATAGTGAGAGTATCCCAAACTAATCTATCACCATCTGGTAGTCTTTTTCTCGAGCAACTTCACTGAAGACAGTACCCCTCTAAGAGACCATAAATGACGTAGCATTTTTTGAATGATTTTTAACACCCATGTTCCCCATCGTAGCATTTCGTCACAAACCTCTAAATACCCCCCCTGGTTATTTTGTAGCTTGACGGTAACCCTTCCCCCTTGACCTAGCAAAAAAATTTAAAAAACGATGTTAGATGAAACGGGTAAGATTGTCGTGACATCAGGTCAACCCCAAAGGCCTTAGTACAAAGGTACGCAAAGAGTGTGCAGAGTTTGAAGCCAGAAAAAGTCTACCTATCGAGCAAAATTAGAATCCAGCTTTGCTGCCCAGGTATCAAAGACGAATTCCAATTGTGTTCGATAGGTAGACTTTTTTGACTTCACTTTTTGCGCAACTGTTCTCTATTAACTGTGGTTGACCTACGCTACGTAGCCTCTTACCCCCCTGCCGTCACACATCATCACAAAATACAAAACTCCCCCCTCCTCCATATAATGCTACGTCATTTATGAATGGTCCCTAAACATTATCGTTATTGAAGCACAATATGCAGATTGTAATTAAATCAAAACAAACACCAATCAATATTCTCTGTTACACCAAGTTTAACGTTTAGGAAACGGGTCACGGGATTTCACACGGAATTTGGCCAGGGTTAAACCTAAAACTCTGCCATTCTAAACAAATCCAACAATATCACAATAGCGCCGAATTTTAAACCTTAACGTTTTTTTCGTTTTGACAACAAATTCTGAATCAGTTTCGCGTACGGCGTATTTTGCTAACCTGAATGAGCAAAGCATGTTTGTCAAACTTCTCCATCAACGAGTTTGACAAACTTCTCCATCAACAAGTTTGACAAACTTCTCCTTCAACAAGTTTGACAAACTGCAGCGCTACGCTGTTTGAAGTTTTGACAAACTGGTCAGTACACTGTTTGACAAACACGAATAAAAAGTTTGGCAAACTGTGTTTGATCAAATATTTGAAGCCACAGTACACAGCAGTTCAAATTTATTTCATGAAAGATATCAAATATTTGACGTTATGACAAACAGTGTACTGGTAGCTTTAGAAGGGTGGTGTCTTCAGCAAAATTGTTGGGAGGTCGGTGATGATTTGTATTTGTGGTTGAATTTGATAACTGAGCGCGTGAACGTTGAAACGTTGAAACGAATTTCAACTTTATGGGAATGAGTTTTATATTGAAGGGGAAGTTGTTGACAGTTGAAAATCAAAAGTTTCGGACATTGTCAATGTAAATGCAGGTCCGCCAATGTGTCAAAACGGAACATTTTTCAACATTAGGAGAATGATTTTTATATTGAAAGGCAAATTGATGGCAGTTGTAAAACAATAGTTTTGGACATTTGCAATACACATGGGGGTCCGCCAATGTGCTAAAATGAAAAAAAAAATCAACTTTATGGCAAAGAGTTTTACATTGAAAGGCAGGTTGATGACTGTTGTAAATTAAGAGTTTTGGATATTTACAATGCACAAAGAGGTCCGTCGATGAATCAAAATGGAAATTTTTTGAACTTTGACAATAATTTTATATTCAAAGGTAATCATTGAAAAACAACAGTTTTGTCATTTCCAAGGCAAATCGTCATTTTTAATGCACATTGTTTTGGTAATTTTCAATGCACATATTGTACTCTCTTATGACATACTTCATTTTGGAGTAATCTGAGTGAGATATGCTAAGTTGTTGACTTTTCGGTAAATTCGGCTTGACTACTGATACATAGCGTAACACGATTGTGACAAGCGCCAATCTCTCGATTGAAGGAGTTGTGCTGTCTTGTGAAAACGAAAAAAAACAATGCTTGTACATATCGAGCCCACATTGAAGCCAAATACTTCTAGCAAGCCAAAAGGTATGTGATGCCATACATAATTCCTATGTAGAACTACCATAATCATCAGTTAGGTTCAAATTTTGAAAGCAAAATGTTTCCCACCATTGTTTTCGCAGTTCCATAGGTTGACATTACCCCCCAATATGCCAAAAAATAATGATGAATTGTGAAAAACGAATACAGTGAAGACCCGATTTTATCTACCCCCGATTTTATCAGCTTTTTGACCAGATTTTATGAACCTCATATGAAAATTGATAGTTTGATGGGCTCTAGCAGACGAACCAAGTTGAATTCGAGTAAATCCTTTTTTGAGCATATTTTTCTGATTCTAGAGATCCGAAATATGCAAAAAACTTCGAAAAAGCTTTTCAACATAAAAAGCGCTTCTTTTGATTTAATAATGTTGGTGATTAATTCTCCTGGAAGTAATTATGGAGGAAGAATTCTTCAAAAACAGTAAGGGACTTGGTGTCTTTAACAAAGATGTTGATAATGTCATTTTAAACAACTTTGTTGAAAACATGAAGGTTACACAATTGCAATAAAACGATAAAATAATATTTAAGAAATTTTCTCAAATCAGTTCTTCCCAAAAGCCCCCCCTCCCCCTGGTAACGCCACTGACATGCCTTTTAATATAAAACTAATTCCCAGAAAGTTGGAAAATCTTCCAATTTGATTCATCGACGGACCTCCCTTAGCATTGAAAATGTCGAAAACTATTGATTTTTTTCTGCCAACAACTTACCTTTTAATATAAAAATAATTACCAAAATATTGAAAACAATAATTATTCTTTTTTAACACGTTGGCGAACCCCCATGTACATTAAAAATGTCCAAAGCTATTACTTTACAACTGCCAACAACTTTCCCTTCAGAAAGTTTTTTCCTTGCTAATCAGCATAAAAAGCAATAAAAATACCTATTTCGAAGTAACTTCATTTTACGTGAATTTGCTTTTGAAAATGATGGCGAAAAAATACACCAAAAGTGTAAATTATTCGACTAAGGTTATTCCGAACATCACCTCACTGTCGCTCTCACTTCACTATGTCTTCAGCGAACTTGTCATTGTGCAACTCTATCTAGAATGGTTAAAAAGCTATTTTTTGATTTTGGTAGAATTAGAACGACTCTAACCCTAAGCTATACGAATAAATCCGTTTTCTAACAAACACACTAAATTTTAAATTTGTTGTGAAATTAAAAATATACAGATAGAGCTTAGATTTTTTAACGAACTTTTATAAAATTTGTCTTTGTACAACTCTATCTAGTATGATTAAAATGTTTATTTTTTTATCTTGGTAGAATTAGAATGACCCTAACAAAGAAGAATGGGCTCATAAACAACGAAAATTTCCCCAAAGACGTAATAAAGCTAAGTTGCTTAGTTTTCGTGAAAACTTAAAATTCCTAAAATTGCGTTCTGGACCACAGTGCAATGTTTTTTCGTAGTTCTGTACTTGGGTTGTGTAGTAGTGGTAGTTAAGTTACTTAATTTCGTCACATGCTATGAGTAACTCAGATTGAAAAACAATACTGAAGGCTTCAAGATACACAAATGTACCAAGGTCAACACACTTCGTATCATTACTCTAGTTACTATTTTAACAATAAAAACTATTGATTGATACAAAAAAGCAAGCAGCGTTACAGGTATTCACAAATGAATGACATTATAAACAATATACTCGGAGATAACAGTAAGCATTAATTAGCTGGTAGCCAATGGCCAAATCGTAACAATTAAAGTAATATGAGTTATCATAATGGTGAGTGTGACTCTTGCTTTGATCTTTTTCATTTGTACAATTGGATCCAACCTGTTGAGCTCCTTGAAAAGCATGATAATAACATGACACATAGGTCATGATGGCGCGTTCATCGGGCTTCGGTGTGTTGATCAAATCTAGATAGAGATTATGTAAAAATGTGGTTGGTTATATCAATTGATTCTTGCACCATTATTAAACTATCAAATTCTCAGAAAAACGTCGGCAAATCTAATTTAACGAGTTGAGTTATACTCACCATCTGGATCCAGCATTCGTGGAATATCTAGATATTTTTCTGCAACATCAAAAGCTGTGTTTAGGTTCTCAAGCGGATTGTCCTTAGATAGTTTAGAGTAATCGATCAAATCAGGTCTGTGTCGGTGAATCAAAGCACAAAATGCTAGACCATCCTGAATTTATAGAAACAATACATTTTTCAGAAGGCTTTTTACACAAACAATTGGGATTTTCGATTGATTGACACCGGTGTAGTGGGTTGCACTGGTTTTGCACTTTCTAGCAGAAGTGTCAATGGAACATACCCAGTTTTCTGCACTTCTGCAAGAAAGTGCAAAAACGGTGCAGTTTCAGTGCACTCCACTACACCGGTGTCAATCAATCGAAAACCCCATATGATTTACTAGCCTTGAAACTAAGATGAAAGTTCTGAACATTAACGTTCTTGTAAGGGGCAGTTTTGCGCTGACACCAAAGTAGTAGTCCTTCTTTGGCAGTCATTTCTTCAACTGATATGTCCTGGATTGCGAAACGAAGAATAATAGTCCAGATCATACCTAGCGTCATTTTTAGATTGCCATCAACAATTTCTTCTGCTCCTATGGAAACCAATTTTACTCCTTTCGATGCAATGAAATCTAACGCTTTATTGACGTTAGCAATCTGTATGAGTGGAATTAATTAGATGTGTATGTAAATCTTGAGCGTTTTTTAAAAAGATATATCTACAATGAGTGACTCTCTTTGTTTACTTTCTCTTTCGATTTTTACGGCGTCACTATAGCACTTTTCACTTTTTTTAAAGTACAGATCCAAAGACGGTGGTTTTGACTAGCATATTATGCAAAGAGCTGAGGGATAAATGGTTAAGCGACCAAATTATTAACAGAAGAGAAAGTAAACAAAGAGAGTCACTCATTTTAGATATGTCGTTTTGAATAAAAGGTCTAGAAATCTTCTCATCTTACCTTGTGAAATCGCATTTTACCGCGATCGGGCTTCGGCAATGTTTCACCAGAGATAACCTCTAGCAACAGCATGAGTTTGAGCCCATTTCGAAAGTCATCTTCAATATTTTCAATAGATGTACCAGCTTTACGTAAGTGGCTGTTGCACCAAGCTGTGAAGGTCTGTAAAATATAAGATTTACTTGAATGCAGGATAAAGCGAAAAACTAATGGCGATTTCGATTGAACCTGAGTCAGGTTCTAACCCCAACCGCTGTCAGTTCATACATTTTGACAGCAGTTGGGGTTAGGAACTGACTCAGTTTCGCCTCAAACGAAAACCACATAAAATACCGTCATCGGAGGTTACTTTACGCCAAAAATAGGACTTTTTGTACATTACACTCAAAAACTACCATCACGCAACTTCAAATTTGAAACTGATGTTTTACATGTGTCAGAAGTCCCTCTAAAGACAATGAAAAAACTTTTGGAAAACCAAGATTGAACAGAAGATATAAAGATCTAAAAATTGGTGTAAAGTCGCCCCCACAGGGAGGCTAAATTACGCCAAACAGTTTTTTTCAAAGTCATGTTAACTTCTTGATTTGTTGAAGATTATGCTCGTTATTTATGTGTGAATGTAAATTAATGACATGCTCGTTACAATAAAAGGGGCATCCATAAAAGACGTAGCATTATATCGGGGAGGGGGAGTTTTGTATATTGTGATGATCATCACAAGACGTGACACTAGGGGGAGGGGGCGTTTTTGTTCCAATTTTACGTCAGAATGGGCCGGCTCCTGATTGGTTGATTCTGACTTTTTGCACCGTACGAAATGTTACTGCAGGGATACCGAAATGATGTTTGGCAGTATTGCTATATTTATAGGTAAAGATTGTTATTACTTTTGACAAATAAAATTATTATCGTTGAAAAAGAAAAAAATCATTAAATTGAACTGAAATTGTGCGGCAAAGTGAAACAAGTATTTATCATGCATTTACCTTTTACATGGTTGATTAACTTTAAGAAAAATAAAACAGAAACCACACCATAATCTAAAAAAAATCAGAAAATGGCTTCATCAAACCTTACTAAACACACATGACATGGAAAAACGGTGCCCTTCATCAATATAGTGGATTCAAGATACAAAATATTTCAGGTATAACATAAATTAACAAGACTCCATTTTCATTAATAAAAATAGCAACACTGTTCGGAAGATTTCGGCAGGGTGAAAATGTGCAAAAAGAAGAGTGCAGAAGGAAAAATAAGAAGCCGATTGTCACGTCTTGTCTGAAGTGATGATATGTGACGACAGGGAGGGGGGGGGGGGGTAGGGGGTCATGTCATGCTGCGTAGCTGGGGGTTGACCTGATGTCACAACAATCTTACCCGTTTCATCTAACAATAGGTCTGTTCCAGTACCAGGAGAAACTGGAAGTACTCCGGAGAAAATCGTTCCTGTACTCTCTTCTTCTCTTTTTTCTTCTTCTGGTAGCAAGCCGGAGTAAAAAGGAGCAAAGATTTTTTGCTCCTGTTTACTCCGGAGTGACTTCCGTGTACTGGAACAAACCTAATGTTCTTTATTTTATTTTTATTTTTTGCGGAGACAAGGGGAGGGAGGGTTATCGTCAAGCTACGTAATACCAGGGGGTATTTAGAGATTTGTGACGAAATACTACGATGAAGGAGGGGGGTGTTAAAAATCACTCCAAAAATGCTACGTCATTTATATATGGTCCCAAAGAGTATGTTTAAAAACTGTATAAAGGGCCTCACACATGTTCAGTTTTCCATTCAGTCCCGGTCAAAATGCCTTTAAATCGCATTCGCAAATTGCATTTGTTCCTAGGGGCAATTAGCACAGGCGAGTTGAGTGAAACGTCAAACTGTTTAAATCGCCTGACCATGTTCCTCCGCATTTTTTATGACCGGGAGACGAAAAAACTGAACGATTAACTATGGGATTTTCGATTGAATGACACCGGTATAGTGGAGTGCACTGGCTTTACATTTTCTAGCAGAAGTGTCAATGGAACATACCCAGTTTTCTGCACTTCTGCTAGAAAGTGCAAAAATGGTGCAATTCCAGTGCACTTCACTACACCGGTGTCAATCAATCGAAAATCCTATAAACTAAGCGTGTGTAGCCCCAAAACAGTTTTTCCGTCAGTTACATCAGTTTTCATTTGAGTTCTGTCAGTTTTCTTTGCGTTGTTGGTAACAGGAATTTGATGAGAAGCGCAATGAAAAGCAGCGCATAAAAACAATAACCTCCAAGCAGTAATTATTTGGGGTTTTCGATTGATTGATACCGATGTAGTGGATTGCACTGGTTTTACACTTTCTAGCAGAAGTGTCAATGGAACATACCCAGTTTTCTGCACTTCTGCTAGAAAGTGCAAAAACGGTGCAGTTTCAGTGCACTCCACTACCGGTGTCAATCAATCGAAAACCCCCAGTTTACTTTCTACTTCTGCCCAAGTCAGACGTACAATCGAACCAAGTGAACAACAACTAGCAACCTCTCGATCTAGTGTGCATTGTCTCGAGAACAAAGGAAACATTTGCCGTCATGAGTAAAGTTGACGAAAAAACTCTGCTCCGACCCAACACAGCGGTCGTTGACTTTAAATTCTGTTCAATAAGATTGAGTTTTAGTGAAGTGGAATACCTGCTGAAGGTGAAGATGCAGCTTAAGCTCAGCTGTATCTCCAGTATCATCATCTTCGCAATGCAGTACTCATATCATTCAACACGTTAGCCAAAGCTGAACGTTTCGTTTCGGAGAACAACTTGAAGCACGTGGCTGAAAGTGATAAAGTTGGAATTAAGATTCCCGTGTATATAGAAAAAAACTATGTAGATTGCAGAATACATATCGCAATACGGAGAAGTAGAATCCGTTACACCTGATACGTGGAGAAATTACTTCCCCGGTACACCTAACGGTGTTCTTGTGGTGAGGATGCGGATTGAAAGACCTATCCCCTCCCACTTGACTATAAAACTTAAAACCCGCGAAGCTACTATTAATCAAACTAAGTTATGTACCCATGAGGGGCAAACTCCTACGTGCAAGTATTGTAATCAGACAGCACACCACGGACAACCTTGCGCGGAAGATACAGAGGAGAATGCATCTCAACCAATTGCCAACGAATCCACGGAAAACCAACCCAAAAAAGAGTTTTCAATACCAATACCCGAACCACAAACGGTTGCAAAATTTGTGGCAGCTGTTCAGTCCATATTGACAACTGCAAAAGCAGCATCCAGCACCCCAAAAACCACTGTAAGCAATATCGGCGAAGAAGATAAAAACAATGATGACGGATTTACACTGGTCACCCGTAAGGGTAATAAGCAGGAAAAAACATCTGATCGCGAGCACCAAGACACCTTTAACGATAGAAGAGAATTAAATGATCCCCATGACGCAGTAGGCGAGCCGCGAAAGAAGGTCTCCGCTCGCAATAAAAAGTTGCGCGCACAAGATCCAACGGGTAATCAATAATATTTGCTCTTTTATTTTTATTTTGCACATATTGTAAATACATGAAAGATCCACGGCTCCGTTAAGCTACCGATATGAGCCGTGTCAAATAAACGAAATAAAAAAATCGAAAACCCCAATTGTTTATCTGTTTTTTGTTTACCAACACTTTTTTCAAATGAGATGACACCGGTGTAGTGGAGTGCACTGAAACTGCACCATTTTTGCACTTTCTAGCAGAAGTGCAGAAAACTGGGCATGTCCCATTGACACTTTTGCTAGAAAGTGCAAAGCCAGTGTACTCCATTACACCGGTGCACATTAATCGAAACCCCCAAAGAAAACACTGTTGTTTGCTAGTATTGCTCCGAACCACGTCTTTTTCGAATCATGGGTTGATTCTTTCTGGAAATAAGCAAGAACAAATGGAAATAAATCGGACGGTATTTTAACATAAGTGGTTCCAACTATTAAACAGTGGTATTTTAATCGCGGAAGCGACGTTAAAGGCAAAGCTAGTGTAATGCGGCTTGACGGCATAGTGGAATCTTATGATTCGAAACGGCACAAAACCGCTGAAAATCCGAAGGACGAGCTAGAGGCAAACTCGCCATCGGAAGTCGAAGCAAACCTGTAATCCATTCCCGATATGCTCAAACATAGGGGCTATGGCTAGTTTGAGTCCGCCAGAGCGGTTCTGAAGCTGACGAAAAAACGATGTGGCGTTGCCCAATTAGGCATTGGCAGTAGGACAGTATTTATTATTAAAAATAAAAGGTAATTGTTTACTTTAGGTAATTTTCCCCCTGTAAGTGGAAAACATGTTTTTCTTTCATGAATATGCTAGTTTAGTGTTGACGAATTTCGCGCCAACTCGAACTAATGTTGGCAGCACCCTCTCAGATTTTAATGAAACTTGCTGTACATGAGAACTTTGTTGCAAAAAGCCACTTTGCATACTTTGTGTTTCCAAAAATGATCTAGACTGTCTTTTGAAATGGGTCAAACTTTTTTTTACAATTTTTTTTTAAATGACTATTGTCTAAAAATGACAAATCCTACAAAAAAATGTTGCAGGAGTGGTTTTCACAAAATTAGTCCAATTTTCGAAAAAAAAATATTGAAAAAATTCTTCATTGGCTCCTACACTGCAAAAATCGATTTTAAAAATTTAAAGTCGATTAACAAAAAACCCATTTTTTTTTAATGGCCCGCCTCTCACCCCCACACCAAAAGGCTCGCACAGAGAGCCCCCTGGTAGTGGACACATCAGTTCTCAGCGACAAAAAAAAGGCAACACAAGAAGAAAAAACTATTCGCGAATACGCTGAGAACAAAAAAGACAAAAAAAATACGTGAAAGTAACCGGCACAATAAAGATGTTAGAGTTAAATGCAAGAAAAATAACTGCATCGAGCTCCCAGTGGAACGATGTTCCTTTTAAGGGGCTCTCTACAGTATTTATGATAGATACATTTTCCCAGCTGCTAGTTGCCTGATACATGCAAAAAGTATCAGTAACGAATTTGGTATATATTCATAACAAACTTGAATGACGACTGGAAGATCGGAAGACTGGAAGATTGGAAGACAAGAAGACTGCAGTTCATTTGTTCCTCTCAAAACTGATAAATTTTATGAAACAATTGACAAACTTTTCAAAAATTTATTTTATATCTGATGGAGTAGCAGCACAATACAAAAATAAGAAAAACTTTGCTAGCTTGTGTAGATTCCAGTCAAAGTACGAGTTAAGCGCAGAATGGCATTTTGTTGTAGCATCCCATGGAAAAGGACCCTGTGATGCTATTGGTGGCACTCTCAAGCGAATGGCAAAAAGAGCCAGTCTTGCTCACGACTATGAAAATTACTTAAAAAGTCCCCAGGAGTTATATAACTGGGCAGATGAACAAACTGATAAAAATATAACAAAATTAATTTTCTGCTACATATTCACTGAACAGTACAACAAAATATCAGAAGAACTCTAAGAGCTGTACAATAACGCCAAAACAATATCTGGAACTCAAAAATTCCATAGTTTTGTGCCTATTCCTGGAGGTAAAGTAGAGACGAAAAGGTATTCTAATTCAGATGATGAACCAAAAATATTTTCCTTGTATAGAAATAATACAAACAGCATGCAAGAAGATAGTTTTAAGACAAATGTAATATATAAAAATAAATCAATAATTATGTAAAATTCAATACATAATGTCGTGGTGGTTATTTCTTTCTCTGATTTTTCCTTAGCTCTAAACAAGAAAATTAAAAAGTAATAATGGAATATTTGTTTAATGACACAAACTCTTTTCAATAGGATTCTTGATTGAGGGGTTACATACCTTTAAGTGATAAAAATGTCAAGAAAGTGTGAATTTACGTAAAGGAATAAAGCAATGATTTCATTACATCAAACTTATAATATTTTGTTAGTACATTTTTCAGTAAAATAAACATGCATAAAAACTTATAAAAATAAATTGATAATTGGCGGAGTTACGGCTTTTTCCCCGAAACCCTTTTTTATTTAAGAGGTTTGCGGTGATCACGATTAAAGACCAATAGATCGTCTAAAATCCCAAAACTAAAAAAATCCATTAATATATGAGTATTCCTAGTACCTTAACGATTAGTTGAATAAATAATAAATTTTTCCTGCATTCGGACAAGGAAAAGTTTTTTTCAAATAACTTTTTTCCTTAAAAGTGCCCAACTTGAATTTTTGATGGTAGGTAGGGAACATAATTATCTATCTTCCAACAAAATTTCAACCAAATCAAAAATGGTTTTTTTTTTGTAAAACGACTTTAATTTTTTTGAATCGATTTTTTCAGTGTAGGAGTCAATGAAGATTTTTTTCAATATTTTTATTCGAAAATTGGACTAATTTTGTGAAAGCCACTCCTACAACATTTTTTTTGTAGGATTTGTCATTTTTAGACTACAGTCATTTGAAAAAAATTGGTAAAAAAAGTTTGGCCCTTTTCAAAACACAGTCTAGATCATTTTTAGAAAAACAAAATATGCAAAGTGGCTTTTTGTGATAAAGTCTTCATGTACAGCATAGAGGTGTGCGATGATGCACTTTTTAATCGGCGGCGGCGTAAGCGACATATTTGGCCGGCGGCGGCGGCGTTGGCGGCATCACGCCGTTGGACCCTATCGGCGGCGGCGCGCCGGCGTGGTTCGGCGAAACATATATTGACACTTATGTAACTAAAAAAATCTTGGCAGTACAATTGCTTTCCCAAATTTTCGGGTTCTATTGTATGAGGCACATACAAGCAGACGTTACAGCTTGAAGAAAATTCTAAAAAAATCATCACCCACAATGTACTAGCGACATCTGTTGAACAACAGTTGTTACGGCATTTAATTAGCGCGGGACTGGAAGGTGAAGTATATTTTTCAATATTTAGAGCCATAGTACTCAAGGGAGAGCAAGGAGTTGAAGGGAGAAAGGTTAGAAAAGCGTGAAAGGATCATATATGCAAGCTTAGAGCTCACCGGCGACTTAACTTTTTGTCTGCTACCGTGGGAGTCAGGGTCTTTTGTCATTAGAAATGCGAATCACCTGAGTCTACGGCATATCCGGACAAGCGTAAAGTAACTTGTTACTTCATGCTGTCGGAACCGACAAAAAAATTAAGTCACGGTAAACTTCCACACTAAGCATTTGCGACGTTGAAACTCATTGAATGAGCCAGTTTTGTTTGTTCCCTCACCAATTGCCTGCCTGAGTGATTTTATTTTATCGACTATTGCGACTGTCTCAGCGTTTGTGATATAGGGTCATATGTGTTGCTGATTTGCACGGTGTCGGCAGCTTTCACCCAAAGCTGCGACGATGGATCCCCATCACTGTAAATTCTATTTTTACCATTTTTTTGTTAACCATTTTTGTTAACGACCTATTGACTGTTGACAAATTGACTCAATAGGTCGTTAACAAAAATGGTTAACAAAAAAATGGTAAAAAAATCTGTTGAACACATTGCACAAAATGTAATTCTCGCAACCACATCAAATTTTTTTAACTGATTCTCTAATAGTGCCCACCCTGCTTGCGAAATGCAAGATAATAAATGAAAGGTGGAACTATTTTTACAGTTGTAAAATTTGAAGAACGGAATAGAAAAATTGTCGATGTCGCATACTACGACTTCGCATGAAATAATGATTACAATTGACAAATTTGAAGAATGCAGAGTAACGACTGTATTTCAATGACCCTTAATAATTATTTATTGTTCTATATTTGGGAAATTAAGCAACGATAAAACAGTTTTTGTTTTGTTTGAGGAAATTAATTCTTGTTGTCGTTTCATTGTTTTTTTTTTCAATTTAGTCTTCTTTACCGTCGCTCCCGCAGATACCAGGTACCCTAACAGGAGGTGTTATTAATGGCATTACTGCGCAGAAATATCACTTTTAATTATCGTGTAAGGACACCTTTCAAGGTAGACACATCCCAGCTAAGCTCAGCCGGAAATGAACCGAAATCCTGGCTGGTTCCAGTTCGTATTCCTGCTACAGTGACACATCCGATTCTAGTTAGAATCGGTTGTGCCACTTGATCCCGTGTACGAACTGGAACAAGCCAGATATCCAGTTCAATCCCGGTTGAACTTTGCAGGGATTACTTCATTTTACAGTCTGGCATTTACTTTTACTTCTTGTAAGTACAAAATCGCCGCGATGATAAGGCATATTCGATTCCATGGCACTACAATTTCTCCAGCAGTTCCGGGGATCTTCAAATTCTAATCCATTGCATACATCTATTCAGATTCGATACACCAAATCAATTAATTTACTAACATCCTATTATGTGCTTACTCACAGATCGGCATCGTGGTGTAACTTAAGAAATGGTTGTGAACAACTCCCGCCTTGCTCACTTCGACAAGAATGAGTTTCACATTTTCAGCCCATTTTGTTTTGGTTTGCATGAGATGAAAAAGACGGTAACGTTTTCGGATGGGTGCAGAAACTAAGTAACGCATTTAGCTCTGTGTCAAAATCTTTTCACTAACGCCAAGCTCGCTGATATGGCGCATTTTTGTAATTTAAATCGACCGTTTTACCTACGAGTTATGAAAATTCATCTCGTGTTACGTCCTCTTTGTCTGTGATACCGGGCTGATGCAACTGCCACTGAAAATCTTTGCTGAGTGGGGCTAGATGACACGATTAATAATTTATGCGATGAGAAATATTACCCTCTGCATCACCACATCAGTGCACCAACGTCGCTAAAAATCAAGATCACTCTGCCCAACTATTCTTCAAGAAAAAATTTCAAAATAGGTCACGATTCAATCAATGA
This sequence comes from Topomyia yanbarensis, assembly GCF_030247195.1. Taxonomy (NCBI): domain Eukaryota; kingdom Metazoa; phylum Arthropoda; class Insecta; order Diptera; family Culicidae; genus Topomyia; species Topomyia yanbarensis. The sequence goes on from NC_080671.1 coordinate 275,729,908, forward strand.
TAAATAAACCTTGTATTGAAAATAATTTTTGTGTTTTTACAAAACTAGTTCACGCAAAAAAAGATTCCATTATATTCAAATGTTTAGTAGGAATGTTGTACTTGAATATGTTTAATATTTTTATGATTTTAGTTCATAACTTGATGATACATTGATTTATATTAACTTTATTGACTAAAAAAGTCGAGAATTGAACGATTGTGCAACGATTTTCGTAAATTATCATCGTGTTATCTTGATATTTTAGTCTTGAGCTTACCGTCGGATTTTTTACACAGAGTCACGCGTCTTATAGTTTCCTTAATTATTTCACGGACATGAATTGTGGCTAAGTAATGTATTTTTGGTGCTCAGCACAGTTTCATTTAATTTCGAAAATTACACTGAATCTTAACAAAAGAATAACAGGGTTACAGGCAGGGATGCCACTATGCCAGATTTATCTGGCACAGCCAGAGGTTTTGGCAGCTTCCAGACAAAAAGACAAATCTCTCATTCTGCCAGATTTTTAAGTTTTGGAAGCGGCTACATACACATTTTGGAAATTTGGGTAAAAATGTTCCAAATTTTACAAAAATCGATTGATGCACATTCTACGAAAACTATAATATATGCCAAATTTCGATGACTATGAGGTCGCTATCAAGTGCCAGATTTTGCCAGATATTTTTAATTGAACTGCCAGATTTTCTTTGAAAAATAGTGGCAACCCTGGTTACAGGTCCTAGTAGTTTCCTTGTATATCATACTCGCGCCTATGAGACTGATTGCTAGCAGTTGTACACAATAGCTTACATAGAAATTTCAAAACCAAAGAGTAGAGCGAATAATCCATGAGTAGTAGTCTGAATTCTTTGTAATTGTTTACGTAAATATATTAAGATTATGTGAATTTTTATTACTTTATGAACTATATCATGAACAGTTTCACGAGCTCGACTGGTGAATCGTGTCTAACATCAAACTATATCTTGAAAGTGGATGTGTTTTTTTGAATTTGTGGACCATTCCACGAATGGTCAATTGTAACTTATATGACACATTCCGCGGGCTTGTACACCAGAAGGACGTTTTTGTTTTGTCATATTTTGGTATCACAATATTTTTTCCTCGATTCGGTAGTGTTTAAACCATTGAAAAGTTATGTAATCCAATTATTAGCATTGCGACAAATAGTTGAAAAATATATAGAAAAGTAAGTTGACTTTCACGGAAAATGGCTTCTGAATTATTGACTTTTAAGAAACGTTCTATTTCATGAAACTATTATTGAAATTTTTATCTGTTTAAAGGAATTTGTTCGTTATTGAATGTAGAACAGTAAAACTAGAAAGATTTTTTTCTTGATATGACCACTAATACTTTTTGAACTAATAGAAGTTTTGATTGTTTCTGCGTTGTAACGTCACGAAAAATGCCTATTTTTTAATTTTATTAAAAAACTAAAATTTTGTTCAAATTTATATTCCGGATTCTCTTTGTATTCAAAAATACTTTTCTAAAAAGCCTACAATTTCTATTATTGGATATGCGCAACTAAAGTTAGAACAGGGTACACTTTGCGTTGTAACGTCACGCAATTCAACTTTTATCGGACGCTTGAATGATTTATCAGATATAGTGTCAAATTTTCCTACGTATGGTTTATTTAAACGCTTTCAAGTTATTTCGTAAACAGGAAATTATACTAGCGTGATATTCATAAATTCAAAATGTATATCCTTAAGTGCTTAAGGGGTTATATACCATCGACACATTCTTTCTTGACGTTACAACGATTTGACCAACCTTCATTCTATAAATCTTTTATAACTTTTTCAATTGAAATCCTTCATCAAACCTAATTATAGATTCAGAAAATAAACGAAATTTTATTTAAGATTTGATCTACAACACCTGAATGCACTGGAGAAGGTATTTTAATAAACGATTGAGCAACGTCACATTATATTTCATTTAAAAGTCCACCTACGCTGTACTCTCCTTGGCGCCGGTCATATGGCACATTCCGATGCAATTACGCTAACAGCAACGTAGTGCAGGACATGCGATGGAATTTTTGAACTTTGTTCTCAAGTTAGTATTTAGCCATGAATAATAATGCGTTCCCTGAATATATCTTTCCTCACAGTAATCAACCATTCCACACTTCGCCATCATCGACGAAACACCCGTTATAAGGTTGTCTGCAACCTCTGTTATAGTCGCACGTGCCGTCAGTTAGTAACTAACCAATTCTTCCGTTACAAGCCGAAATACATCGTCGAAGCTACATAATCGAAATGCCTGACGTATTAAATCCAATATAGACGGGTATCTATCCGAATTTACGGGAGTTCTCAAAAACATAATTGGGTCTACAGAGACCTATCTGGGTGACCACACTAAATCGCTTTGGCTCATCTCAAATGAGCTCAAAAAAGATAGATGAGGGAGTGTTTATTGGTGTTTGCAGACATTTAAAATTCCGCCGAATTGACGATTGGATGTAACACATTCTTTAGTAACATCACGGCGATGTGAAGTGTTTTTTTTCTCTGAATCTTTGTAACTATAATATATACAATATTTCAGAGTACTTAGCATTGTCGATTGTCTGGCGCTTAAATTGTGCTCGCTTTGTCATTTAAATCCACTTGCTTAAGCCCAACAATACAAATATCATGCTATAAACTCTGATCGGGAACCTGATTCCTTACCAAATTAAAGAAAGCAGTGCTGCCAATTTATTTTTGTTTGTGAATTTGTGTCAAATAAATAAATGTGTCTAATAGCTCAAATCTATCCACAACAAGATATGAAATAAAAAATTTCTTAGTTTGTTCAATTATTTCTGCTATAATGAAAAAATAAACTGTATCGTGATTTTTCAACAACCCCATATTGTTATTCGAGTTAATTATCATTAAATCATAGCTAAATGTGATAAATATTTAAAATTTTACTCAAAACAATAACATCAGCGTAACTTATAGAGTTTTAGAAAAGTTGAAGATTTTCGTGACGTTACAACGCAATGAGATATCGCTTTTCTGAGAAAGTAGCGTTGTAACGTCACGAAAGTTAAAAGATGCTTTATAAGAAACACAACAATAAAAAATATATTTAATGACACCTAGTTATTCGTATGCTATTTAGAAATACATCATAGAAGATTTGTTCTTGATAAAAATCTTATAGAGCAGATATTTTGACATTTTTATAAATACGTTGAAAGTTCTAATTTTTTTTTTTTTTTTTTTTTTTTATTTCAATTATAGAGGTTTTAACCTTAAGGTCATTCGCCTCTTCGGGTTAGAAAAATCTCTTAGGAAAAATTTCTAACCCTATGTGCGGGGTCGGGACCCGAACCCAGGTGCGCTGCGTACAAGGCAATCGATTTACCAATACGCTACGCCCACTCCCCTAGTTCTAATTTGTGACGCGTTGTAACGTCACGTTACATTATCGATCATAAAACAATCCTCTTCCAGTATATTCAGTTTATGTTTATTAAATCTTTAGTGAAATTTTGTCTGCTTTCCGAATCTGTGATAAGTTTTGATATAGGCGTTCATTTGATAAAGTTATAACATAACTGAAAATGAAGAATCGTCAAATCGTTGTAACGTCACGAAAGAATGTGTCGCTCGCAATCATAACCAGTTGACAAAACAAGAATGGATCCATGAATTATATTCCGAGTGTCGTATAATGATTTACGAGAAAATATCAAGACTTTGTTAACTTAGTGATCTAATTCACAACCACTAATACCAAATAAAGATCAATATGTGACAAATCATATGAATCAGTTAGCGTCGTATATTCGGACCATAGACAATGTTCATAGATTTGTGGATAAAATTATGAGCTAATGATTTTCGAGTTCGCGAATTGTCGGCGTGAGAAAAAAGAGTCGGCGGCGCGCCGCCGGTCTACCTTTCGGCGTCGGCGTTTCTTGAAATTTACCGGCGGCGGCGTGGCGCGGCGGCGTACAGGTCTAGTACAGCAAGTTTCATTAGAATCTGAGAGGGTGCTGCCAACTCTGAATACGATTTGGCGCGAAATTCGTCTTGTTTATGTTTATGTTTATTACCTTCACCAACAAGCCCCTTGGCCCCAATGGAGGTTGCTTAAACTAATTACATTTTAAAATTGACAACATTTTCGCTTTTATAGCATTCCGCGTCCGGTTGAAGTCGAAGGCCGTCGCCACACTGTTAAAAATTCGTTGGAGTCCGGTTACAGCGCTCTGGCAACCATAGTTGGTTCTCCTGAACGGAACTCGCAGAAGGGAGTTATTACGTAGAGCTCGAACGCGGGCTTGAAGATCCAGACGTCCGAGGATTGTAGGGCAATCCACTCTGGCAGAGAGTAAGTCCGAGACGAACAGGGCTCGAGAGCAGTCCCTCCGAATGCTGAGTGTATCAAGTACTTCATTTTATTTTAAGTACCCTCGGAAAGCTTTTAAGTACCATAAATTCAACTAAAAGTATTTAAAGTACTTTGAGCTGAAGTGTATTTAAAATTAATTACTGTACAGACTACATGAAAACCGATACTTTCATTTTAATGTGTATAGAAACGAATTGACTCTCCATGAGATTTCGATCAGCAGACGTCTTTGCTTGGGTGTTGGATTGTGAAACCGTTTAACAAGCGTCAAGTGTAGGACGCGTATTGGCTCATTTTGTTAGGCGTCGTGTTCGGTCGATTCTCACTGGATCGAGCTGTCAAATGAAATTCACAGGTGTCTCCGTTTGCTCTCGCATTTTTTATTGTTTTTAAAAGTAACTATCGAAGAAGTGCAAGAAAGTACCGGTAGTTGAGGCTATTTTATTTACATTTTCATTATATGTTTTCCGGATTGTGAAATAATAACTATTGGCAATTCTCTGTCATACATTTTAACATTTCAATATGTTCTATTCTAATTGAACTGCGATTAACTATGTACTTTGAGCTATAATCGATAATTCGATAAGTAAATGTACTCATTGAAAGCCTAGTCTAAATCATAATCAAATCATTTTTTGCTTTCAGTCGTCTACAATAACCATTTTTGCATAATTCATCATAGTGCTAATTTGGACGTGTACTTTTTATTTTAGGAATCCAACGTAACAAACGAAGATATTGTGCATCAGGAGGCACTCTGGCACACGCTTGAGGAACACGTAGAGGCTGTGCCGATAGAAGTAAAGATATTTCTGATTGAAAAAAAATTCGATCGGCTGATAATCCTCGCAAATTTGAATAACGATATAGTTAACCAAGCAGCTCTGGATGATGGCCATAAAATATTTCTCTCTTTCGTGACCCAAAGAATCAAAGAGCTAACGGTTCCTTTTCTCAACAAAGAACTGAACATTCGAGCCAGACACCATTGTGTATCCATCAACCGAAGTATTTTTTCTGAAAACCAACGAACCTAAGAAAAAGAGTCGTAAACTTGTGGGGAGTGATTCAGTCGACGCAAGTCATATTTCTTTGGATGATCAGGTCGATGAAACCTTTAACTCGAGCTACTATGCTAATCGCATTTCGATGTTGACAGCCAAATTCTTGAACGAAAAAGGCATTTTGAAAATCAAAATCACTGCTGCGGATATCGTTGCAACAGTCACCAAGTTTGTTGGTAAATCACCAAATGCAAAAATCAGCTGCAATATATGCGGTTTGGAGTCGAGTGTATCGCTAAACGAAGTGAAAACAGGAGTATATTATTCCACACTTTCAAACTATCGCAAACATTATTCTAATGTACATGGTGGCGCTCAAAAGCCGTTCATGCCAAACCAGGATATAAGAACTTCATTCCTATATCGTTCCACGAAAGAAACACAGCTTTCGACACGTTCTTCAGTTACATCACCACCGGCACCAACATCGAATCAAATCACGAGCCTTTTCAAAAGCGATTTGGAAAATATCGATACGTTTAACGATAAAGTATTGTACAAACAATAAAGTATTGTACAATTCTTGAACGAAAAAGGCAACTTGAAAATCAAATTCACTGCTGCGGATATCGTTGCAACAGTCACCAAGTTTGTTGGTAAATCACCAAATGCAAAAATCAGCTGCAATATATGCGGTTTGGAGTCGAGTGTATCGCTAAACGAAGAGAAAACAGGAGTATATTATCCCACACTTTCAAACTATCGCAAACATTATTCTAATGTACATGGCGGCGCTCAAAAGCCGTTCATGCCAAACCAGGATATAAGAACTTCATTCCTATATCGTTCCACGAAAGAAACACAGCTTTCGGGAAACTAGTAGTAGCTAGTGTAGTACCAACACGTTCTTCAGTTACATCACCACCGGCACCAACATCGAATCAAATCACGAGCCTTTTCAAAAGCGATATGGAAAATATCGATACGTTCAACGATAAAGTATTGTACAAAACCGAGATTACTGATAATGAGGAAAGATCTGGTCACTCTATAATCAATTTTAGCGAGGAGCTGTCAACAAAACAACGAAAATGAACGGGGTTCGTCAGAATTCTCCAATGGTACATTAACGGTGCTTCAATCTGTGGAAATAATGCAACCAGAGCCACCAGCGAACATCGAGGTTTGATCGCCTTTCGTAACCCATTAATTAATAACAATTCCATGTTTAACATGCATAATTTGGCAGCAATTTAAAATAGATTTCGCCTCAAAGTACAACACAACTGATTTGTAATACTTTAACCTACTAACTGTTACAACGGTTTTCTTGCTATTAAATCTGTAAAATATCTTCTCGAGAATGTTCTTTTAAAAATAAAGAATTTGAAGTGAGCAGAAAGTGCATTTGAATTATTGACACGCCATAGAATAAATATATTTTACAAATTATTGCAACTTTTTTTAACAAATAATCTATTATTTTAGCTGCGAAACTCTCGTCTGTCCCGTTCTGAGTTGAGGAAAAATAAACTATTGTCTATAATGGACGTTCATCAACCGATTATCAATGATTATTATCAATGTATTCAACGCATTATATATTTAGCCAGACAATGCGAAAATGGATCGAGCTATGGATCGTCTGTGTCAAAAAGTTTAATAAGGGAAAATAATGATCGAGGCTTCAAATCTTCATTGCTTCGGGAAATGATTGAATTATTCAACAAAACTGGAAAGTGATATGTCCCTACATTCAAAACGTTCTGTACATATATGTATATTCTATCAGGTCCAAAAGCATACATGACCCTACGAACAGTACTTCCTGTAGCAATGAGAACTGCTCAAAAGCATTTACAGGAGACTATGGGAAGAGTAGTCGAAGGAGAACTTAGAGTTGACGCATTGAAAAATTTCCTGAAGCTTACAAATTCTCCACCGGTGGTTTGGTTATCGGAGGACGCAACTAGAATTATATCGAAACTGCAAGTAGACCCTACCAGTGGATGTTTGACTGGGACACTATTGGACAAAGACGAAACAACTGGAATGTCAATTATTATTGAAAAAAGTCTTGATAATATAACACAATTCAAAAATGAGTTGGAAAACTCAACATTGACCATTAACGCTAATGTTCTTATGGCTAGACCTTTGCAAAATAATAGTCCCCCATTTTACCTAATGGTTACTGGCTGTCATAACAAGTTTACCGCATCCCCCGTTTCTAAACGACGAAACTACATTGTGCAGCGGCTCAAATTAGAAGGTATCACGGTTCCAGGTAGGTCGTCTGATGGTGATCCAAGATATACTTACTCACAAAGAGAATTTTGTGGCCTTTATAAAAGTTCTAACTTAGCAGACGTACCCCCTGATTGGACTCATTGGTTCAACACTCCGTTCATCAACTCGTCAAATCATCATTGTATTCAAGATACTGTTCACATCATGAGAAAAATGAGAAATAACCTTTTTAATGCTGGCTGTGGTATAAAAATTGGTAAATTGTTAAGCTTTAAATTAAGTCTATTCTTTGTAACATGTTTTCTGTGTTCTTTTATAGGAAATTTTGTTGCTTCGAAGACTAATTTGCGAATAATGTATCAAGAGATGCCTCATTCAATTCACAAATTGAATCCTTGCGATATACTTTCAAATGACAAAATGAACTATACGTCTATTGCAAAGCTGCTAAATCCAAGTATTGAGGAATGGATGCTGAAAAATTTACCAGGTAACGAAGCTTCCATCATGTACCTCAGGATGATGCGTTATGTTAATGATGCATTACTTAATCCTTCGTTATCCCCACTCTGTAGAATTTACAACATAGCATATGTCACCTTCGGGCTTCGTATATGGAAAACTGATTGCAAGATTACAAAACATCGCTTTATGATAACATCCAATGTATATACTTGCATCGAAATGAACTTCCACGAACTTATAAAACTCATCAACTATTTTCGGAACAATGACATGGATAAAAAAATTTTACCCACATTTTTTGGCAGTCAAAACTGTGAAGAATTTTTCCGATTGTTGATCCAATTTCCGTGCAGTCAGAAGGTGATCTCGAAGAAATAAGAGTACGCGATTAGTGTAAATTTTCATACGAGGATAATGATGTTTTGTGATTGTTGTTGGATTTGAATACACTCGTGAAAAGATGCGGAATTATATTCTTGACTAGCACCCAAAGGATGCAACAAATCGTATCACGCGGCCTGTGTAGGAGTGCAACGGCACCAAGTGCATCACATCACGTCTTTTATGATTCCTCTTTGCTCGGATTGTCAGCATAATCTTAAAACGGGGATTGACACACGTAAAGTGCTTTTCCAACAGGAGCAACTGTTTAATTTAATCACGACGCAAACGGATTCCAATCTTCGAATGGCTGCTGACATCAAAAAGTTGAACGCATTTGGTGAACTGTTCTACAACATTGATCACCAGCTAAAAGAAGCAGTGACTAATGTAAATAATATCACCTGCGCGAAAGTTGATTATGCGGTGTCAACATTATCGCGCACTATGGAAAACAACGCGGTCAATAAGGCCGATGAGCTCGTTGTTTTAAAAAATCATATAACGTCATTATTCAACATATCTATGGAATCCACAAGAAAGCGCATTGAGGAGTACGTGGTGGAGCTCACAACTGTGACTAATGACTAATGTAAATAATATCACCTGCGCGAAAGTTGATTATGCGGTGTCAACATTATCGCGCACTATGGAAAACAACGCGGTCAATAAGGCCGATGAGCTCGTTGTTTTAAAAAATCATATAACGTCATTATTCAACATATCTATGGAATCCACAAGAAAGCGCATTGAGGAGTACGTGGTGGAGCTCAGAACTGACCTAACTCGTGAGCTAAACAAAATATGCTGCGAAGTTCAAAATTTAAGCGTAATAACCATTGACATGGCGTCTCAATGCAACGAACATACCGGTAACCAGTCGTTTTCTGCTCGTGATGCTCTTGACGAAATAAAATCACAGGCCAGCGCTGTTGGCGACGATATTTTAGACGAAGTAAGGGTAATTGCCGCGACAATGTTAATAATGCTCGTTTGACACCTGCGATGTCTCCCCCCAGTCTGATGGACGAATTTACCGTCGTTTCAAATAAAACTGCTATCTCAGGTTCGCAGCATAATCAAGTGGCAAAAGATGGATGGCGCACACTTGGTTCGAAAAGAGTGTGGCGCTCCGACTGGTCAGAATATGACTTACGTAAACAGCGTCGTATTAAACAACAAAAAGAGAAAGATAAAGCAGCAAAGAGTAAAAAATCGAGAAGAAAACAGGGTACAAGATACAGCAATATCAACAGTAATAACAATAAACACTACAACAACAAAGATAGCAAGTGCTATAAGAACAGGAACCGCAATAAGTACAACAATAACAATAATCACAACTACAACCAAAATAGAAACAACAACAATAGCAACAAAAACAACAGCTACAAGTCCAATAATACCACCAACAACTTCAATAGAAACAGGCACAACATAAACAATAACGGCCACAACGGAAACAGAAACAACAACATTAAAAGCAGTAACAACAACAGCAACAACAACAACAACAATAATCACAGAATAAGCAACTACAACAGAAACAGCAACTACAACAGCAACAACAACTACAACAGAAATAACAACAACCACAACGAAAACAGAAACAGCAGTTACAGCAACAACAACAGAAACAGCATTTGCAATAGAAACAACAATGGTCTTAACAACAATCACCATAACAATCAACATCATTGTTCATCTTGCTCCTGTGAACGTTCGTGTTTTCGCCAATTTTAACGCACTTATCAGAGGCAGACCCGGACAAGCATGACGCAGCTGGTAACAGTACAATAGTTTTAAACAATATTTTAACGAATAACGAATCACAACCAACTTCTTCGAAAGCCACTGAAATTTTGGTTTACTGTCAAAATTTTAATAGAATGAGGAGCGCCGTAAAGATGAACGAAATCCATAAGAATATATTAGGCTCCTCATTTTCGATAATTCTAGGTACCGAAACAAGTTGGAATGAGGATGTAAAAAGTGAAGAGGTTTTTGGTAGTGACTATAATGTTTTTAGAGATGATCGTGATTTACGACTAACCCAAAGAATGTCAGGCGGAGGAGTTCTCATCGCAGTTTCATCTATATTTAATTCCGATCTTATTGTCTCGCCAAAATTCAAAGAATTTGAACATGTATGGGATAAAGCACATATCGCTGATGAAATCCACATTTTTGTCTCAGTGTACTTTCCACCGGATCTAGCTTGCAAATCAACATATGAGATTTTATTTCAAGCTGCTGAAGAAATAATCTCTAATTTTCCTCCAGAATTTAAAGTTCATATTTATGGTGATTTTAATCAGCGCAACTTAGATTTTATTCCTGACTCTGAAAATGAGAGCATTCTACTTCCTGTCGTTGGTGAAAACGAAACATTACAATATATGTTTGAGAAAATTGCATTACTAGGACTCAATCAAATAAACCATATAAAAAATCAACACAATCGTTATTTAGATCTGCTATTAACAAACATTAATGAAGATTTCTGTGTTGATGAATCTCATTCTTCCTTATGGAAAAATGAAACGTTTCACACAGCAATAGAATTCTCTATTTTTGTGCACAAGAATCATAATTTGATTGATTGTGACTTCGAGGACGTCTTCGATTATAGAAAAGCAAATTATGAAAATATTAAATATAAATTAAGCAGTGCTAATTGGCAGTCCCTTTTAAAGAATCAAGTGAACGTTGAATGTGCATTGGAGATCTTTTATAATATTTTATGGCAAATAATACAGGAGGAAGTTCCACTCACGAAAAAACGACGAAATCATGCATCCAAAAATCCAGTTTGGTTCAACAAGGAAATTATTAATTTGAAAAATCGGAAGCAAAAAGCTCACAAAATTTACAGAAAACACAATAATCAGGATAATTTGGAAAAATACCTTAACATTCGTGACCAACTAACTTTGGCTATTTCTTCGGCACTAACTGTATATAATGCAAAAACTGAAAATGAGATCAAGTCATGCCCAAAAAACTTTTTTAATTACATCAAAACTATGTTGAATTCATGCAACTTCCCATCAAAAATGTCTTTAGATGGGAAAGAGGGTGAAACTTCAAAAGATATTTGTAATCTCTTCGCAACATTTTTGCAAGAAACTTATTCTAACTATTCAGACAATGATCGTGACTTTGAATATTTTTCTTATTTTCCAGATCGTACCAATCACTCCGAGTGATCGGTTGAGTTTATCTTTTTCTCGTTCTGGCCCGTGATTGCCTGGAAAATAAGTGCTCGGCCTACGCCACCCGGATCTTTCTTTCAATCTCGGCCTCAGCCATCCGGCTCCAATCGTATTTCGCTACCCCAGCGATAGTTCACGCGAGTGCAGTGTTAATTCTCCCGATCAGTAGTGCGAATATCAAGTGCATCGAAAGTCGCTTCCCTACGGGTCCGTCCCACCCCAAGGGGCCGCGGAGCCGCCAAAGGGTCACTCCCGACCCAATTTAGCAAAATTCCAAGCTTACTACGGCATTTCCGCGAGAAAATTGGACATCGAAAGTTGTACCAGGTAACAGGAGCGCAGACTCACAAGTAGGTAAACAACTCGCGCCTCCACCGAAACTTCAATCTCAAATCGATAAACACGACCGCGCCTCCACCAAACCAAATATTCAAACTAAGTGAAAAACTTGCGTCTCCACCAAATCGAATTTTCAAACCTAGTGAAAAACTTGCGCCCCCATTAAATTGCCGACCGTCGGCGATTTGTATGAGTGTAGCAGCGAACCCTCGAGTCGAACCGGTGCTCGTGTGTGCAGTGACTTGTACGAGAGTTTTGTGACGAACCCCACCAACAATAACAAAATGCCGCGCCCCCCTCCCCCCGATTGGGGCGGGGAACCACCCCTTAGTCGATCACTCCCCGGCTACATGAACTCCGGGGACGTAATTGACCAACAGACCCTACTATTAAGAGCAATCGACGAGCCAGGAAACACGGAACAACGTCTCCCCGCCGATCCCTTCCTTATCCTGAAATCGGTACAGGCAGTGCTTGAGACTGACCCCAGAAACCTGGTGAGCGCAACAAAAGAGGCAAAGGGATACAGATACGTATTGAGAACCCGATCCAAGAAAACCTATATAGCACTACAGAAAATGAACCAGCTCATAGGCGGCCAAAAGGTGGAGATCATCCCCCACCCAACACTCAACATAGTACAAGGCGTTATCTACGATCCCGACACAAAAGACGTAGAAGAAGCTAGACTTCTGGAAGAGCTGAAGACTCAGGGGGTCACAAACGTTCGGAGAATTACAAAAATGGTCGACAAAAAACCGACCAACACACCACTGGTTATCCTATCATTCTCTGGTTCCATCCTTCCGGAGCACGCGTATATTGGTCTACTGCGCACCAGTATTCGCCCGTACTACCCACTGCCGATGATGTGCTTCAAGTGCGGGCACTTCGGGCACGGCAGTCGATTCTGCCCCAACTCCGCCGTCTGCCTGAACTGCAGCCAACAACACGAAACATCAAAGGAAAACCCCTGTGTCAACACAAGCCTCTGTATCAACTGCGGACAAGGACACTCGACACGTAGCCGGGAGTGTCCCAAATTCATTGAGGAGGAAATGATCACCAAAGCAAAAATCGACAACAACATCACCTATCCCGAAGCCAGAGCCCTAATAACCAAACGATCGCAAATCCCAACCTATGCCAGTACCATCAAAGGAAACACCAAGGACGACGAAAAGGACACAATCATAGCCCAGCTACAAAAAGAGCTAGCAACCCTGAAGGAAAGCAAAGCTCAAAGCGCGGAAGACAATAAAGACCAGGTAATCAATATTCTTAAAGAACACTGTGCCAAGCAGGCCAAACAGCTGCAAGCAGCCTCCGCCGAAATAGCCAAACTCCGACAAGCTGTAACCGAGCTCTACAAATATCAGTCCGCTCACCCCTCGGAGAACACCAACGAAAACGCTTTTACGGGAACGAAAGCCAAAAAGGGCAAGTTTATTGAACCAACCTCCGTAGCGGGTACCTCTATCGGCCCGTTCAGCCTGTCCGAACCTAGAAGATCCAATCGCCAAAAAGAAAAAGACTCCCGAAAAAGTGGCACTGATAAATCCAGAAGCCCCAACTCCAAAGCAACTCCCGACATGACTCTGCTAACACCCAACAATGACTCCGCAATGTCTTGGTCCCGCTCCAGCTCAACAGCATCACTGAATAACCTAAATCAGGTACCCTCATCGGACCCTGACAACCCATTCACCATCTCGGAATAAACACAACAGCTCGCAAACGCCTAACCCGGCAGTCAGCAAACAACAAAAGCAATTAAATTCAACAGCCGAAACAAAACAAACAACCCTCCCGCGTCGACCCCGACCGGGGACGTTCCGGGTCCTCCCGATGCACCCCCGGCGGCTGTTGACGCGGGCCCGGGTTTTACCCAGGCAAGTACTTTTAGACTAAATGCAACAGCAAACAACCGACTGCCCCTAAACCCTTCCAGCCAACACCTACCAGACGGCACCCGGCCGTCAATCATCGAAACCCTGAACTACAATCACTCGCCCGACACGCCAACACAATCAATAGCACACAAAGAAATCAACAACTTGGACTCCACCCCCAAAAGCCTAGACCACAGCAACATCAACCGTTATCCCCGCCACCCAAGCCCTATAGCCGGATGCTCGTGGCATCCAGTACGGTTTCACTACGGGAACAGCGATTCGAACGAGCCGCAACGGAACATCAATACCTGTTCCACTAGTTCGTCAGCAGAATCCGTTTGTTTGGATTCACACCAGATCAGCAATAACAACAAAAACGCATACATCAAAAAAGCCCCCCTCCTCGCGCCGCCCCCGACTCGGGAGGTGCCGGAAACATCCGATGAGTCCCCGACGGTTGCCGGCGCGGGGAACCCGGGGCTTCCTCGGGTAAGTTCCACCAACCCCGTAACCCGACCGGATCCATCTGTCGCACTCTTCTCCTCTACAGAGTCCCACGGTACAAAATCAGCCGCATCATTGCAGAACGCCAGCGTTACCAAAGAAAGCAACAGACTTCAATCCACCTACAACGCAACTTGCTCACCGTGCATCAAAAAAGCCCACCTCCCCGCGCCGCCCCCGACTCGGGAAGTGCCGGAGACATCCGAAGAGTCCCCGACGGTTGCCGGCGCGGGGAACCCGGGTCCCTCCCGGGTAAGTTCCCACCATACTATAACTCAACAGATCCCAATTGCTGTCGCCTCTACCCTTTCCACAAAAGCACAAACAGGCCAAACGCTCCCTATAAGCAAAACACCGGCGGTCCCCCCACCGCCCGTTCTACCAACTTCGACAAGGCCCAGCAGCCGACCGGCGAGTAATCGTGGTCCCAACCATAGCTCTGACCCTCTACCCGTACGAACAAACTACACCTTGGCCATTCAGTGGAACACCAACGGCCTGAGAACAAACCTAGGTGACCTCCAACACATGATTGCTCGCTCAGCGCCCATCTGTCTCGCCATCCAAGAGACACACATAAAAGGTGATACGGATCCATCACCGTGGTTCGGGCACCGTTACACCTGGGATTCAGCTAAAGGATCGAACCTCTACCAGACGGTCGGCCTAGGAACCAGAGCTGACCTTCCGTCCGAGCTGGTAAAACTGGACACCGACCTGATCGTCGTCGCCAGAAAGATCAATTTTCCCATAAAATGCACGGTGGCATCCATATACATCCCCCAAGAAGTAAAAGACGTCGGAAACAAATTGCGGAATCTGTTCAAGCAACTGCAGACCCCGTTCATACTAATGGGTGACTTCAACGCGCATCACACAGTGTGGGGATCAAGAAGGTGTTGCCATCGCGGCAACGCCATTATCGACGCAGTTGAAGATAGCGATGCCGTGACGCTAAACGATGGCAGTATAACCTTTCTCCGGGGCCGATCCACATCCGCCATAGACTTAACTATATGCTCTAGCTCCATCGCCGGAGCCTGCGGATGGTCGGTCCTAGCCGACATCGGGAACAGTGATCATCTTCCTATCACAATCTCTCATGGTCGATTGCCCCCATTAACGTCGCGACGCCGCCGTTGGATCTACGATCGAGCGGATTGGCCCACCTACGAAGACAACATTTCGGATGCCCTTGATCGAGACCGCAATTACTCCCCAGAGGAACTCGTAGAAGTTATGACTCAGGCCGCAAAATCATGCATCCCGCGAACTAGCGGAGCACCACCAAACCGGTCGGTTCACTGGTGGAACCCAGAAGTAGCGAAGGCAATCAAAGAACGACGAAAAGCTCTTCGAGCTCTTAAAAATACTCCCCCTGACCATCATCAATGGGATGAGCGATCGGCGGTTTTTCGACATTTTAGGAATCAGGCCAGACAAGCCATCGCGAAAGCCAAGGAGGCCAGCTGGACAGCCTTCCTGGGCGGGATAAGTTCCGAATCGTCGACCGCGGAACTGTGGAGAAGGGTAAATGCCCTTAGTGGCAAAAGAAGACAAAACGGTTTTGCACTATCGCTCAATGGTACCACGACAGTTGAACCTTCCGAAATTGCAAACGAAATCGGGAAGCACTTCGCATTGATCTCGGGGGACTCTTCCCTCCCACCCTCCTTTCTCAAAACGAAGACGGCCACAGAAGCTACTCCTACAATCTTCACGCCAGATGCGAGTCAAAATTACAACGTACCTTTCTCCGGGGTGGAACTTGCCACTGCACTAAGCACAGCAAAAGGCAACTCTGCCGGACTCGACGACGTCGGTTATCCCCTGTTAAGACATCTACCTCCAGTTGCCAAACGAGCGCTACTAGACGGTTTCAACAGGATCTGGGGAGGCGAGCCTCTACCAGACAACTGGAGAACCGCCCTCATGATCCCCATCCCGAAGAAATGCGAAGGAACCAGAAGCCCGAATGACTTCCGACCCATCAGTCTCCTCCCCTGCATTGGGAAAACGATGGAAAAAATGGTGAACAGACGCCTGTTAACCCTCCTCGAGGAACAAGATCTTCTTGATCGTCGGCAGTTCGCTTTCCGAAAGGGACTCGGTACAAGTGTTCATTTAGGCTGCCTCGGCGAAATTTTAAGCGACGCCATAGCCAACGACCTTCATGCGGACATTGCCATCCTTGATCTCGCCAAGGCATACAACACTGTATGGCGCGAAGGAGTGCTTCGCCAGCTGCATCAATGGGGCATCCGCGGAAACCTCGGCTGCTTCATAAAACAATACCTTAGTGACCGAAGCTTCAGGGTGGGTATCGGAGGAAACCAATCGGACCTATTTTGGGAGGCAAACGGGGTACCCCAAGGATCGGCGCTGGCAGTTACACTATTCCTAGTCAGCATGAACTCCCTCTTTGCCACGCTCCCGAAAGGCATATTCGTATTCATCTACGCAGACGACGTGATTCTTGTAGCGATCGGGAAAACGACCGGCCGCACCAGATTGAAGCTGCAGGCTGCCGTAAACGCCGTTGGTCGGTGGGCCAACTCGGTCGGTTTCAGCATCTCCGCCCCAAAATGCGCTATTTCACACTGTTGCAACTCTTACCACTTAGCCACCGACCGGCCGGTCAAACTCGCTGGAACAGTAATACCATTCCGTAAAGAGCCAAAAATCCTTGGCGTGATAATCGACCGTAAGATGACTTTCCTTCCACACTTTCGACGGGTGAAAAAGGATTGCGAAAGCAGGAAACGTCTTGTCCGCACCATCAGCTCGAGACACCCAAGGTGGAACAGGCAAAGCGCACGTAACATCAGCCAGGCCCTCATCCACAGTCGTCTGTTCTATGGCCTTGAAATAACCAGTCGTAACTGGGAGGGTTTAATCGATACCCTCGCACCGCTGTATCACGGAGCAATCAGATCAGCCTCAAACCTGCTGCCAAGCACCCCCGCCGAAGCTGCCTGCGTCGAAACCGGCGTCCTTCCCTGTCGGTGGGCAGTGGCAGTAGCCGTTCTAAGACGAGCCATGGGGTTCCTAGAAAAAACATCGGGTGATGAATGCCATCTACTACAGACAGCTATGAGCATACACACCATGTTTGCCAATGCCCCTCTTCCCACAGTCGCCCAGCTACATCGGGTCAACAACCGCGCCTGGCACGAGCGCGGTCCAAACATAGACATCAGTCTGGCTGTATCCACCAGAGCAGGAGATCCTCCCCGGGCTGCCAGAGCCAAATTCCTACAGATGGTCGAACAAAAATACTCAAACCATCTGCACATCTACACCGACGGCTCGAAACTTGGCGAGGGGGTGGGCGCGGGTGTGAGCGGAATCGGAGCCGGCCTCGCCCGTCGTTTACTCTCCGGGTGTTCCGTGTTCTCCGCGGAAGCCGCCGCCATCGTCATTGCGGTTACCAACAAACCTGAAGACACACCCACAGTGATCTTCTCCGATTCCCTCTCAGTCATCAAAGCGCTGGAATCAGGGGAGTCCAAGCACCCCTATGTCCAAGCCATAGAACAATCCTGTGACTCATTAACTACCATATGCTGGGTACCCGGACACAGCGGAATCCGCGGTAACGAGGATGCTGACCACTTGGCTGCGCTCGGCCGACGCTCTCGCGCCCTGTTCTCTAATGAGGTACCGTCATCCGACATCATCAGGGAATTCAAGGCGAAGACCTCTGAGCACTTCATCACTCACTGGAGGACTCTCCGAGGCTACCCTCAAAAGGTAAAGGGAGACCTCGAAAAGTGGACAGACCGCGAAAACCGAGTTGAACAAAGAGCGCTATCCCGCCTCCGCGTGGGACATACGAGGCTCACCCATGCCCACACCATTACCCGCGTCGACCCTCCAATATGCACATCTTGCAGCACTAGACTCACGGTGGAGCATCTACTAATAAACTGCAGGGAGTTCGACAACCTACGACGACATCACAACTTGCCCTCCTCGATTCGAGAAACACTGGCAAACGACCCAGTGCACGAAGAGGCACTACTTGCCTTCCTGAAAGATGCCAATCTTCTCGAATCTATCTAAGACAGACCGCGAACCGGCCAACTTCACACCATCCTCTACTGCAACCACTACCACCACTGCTCAGCGGGCCCTCCGCCACACCCGGACCGGGTGTCGGGGCGGTTCTCCCGCGCCCCTTCCACAACCGCAATCCGTCAGACCAACTACAACCACCGCCCAGCGGGCCCTCCGCCACACCCCGACCGGGTGCTGGGGAGGTTCTCCCGCGGCCCTTCTACAACTGCAATCCGTCAGCACTATTACTACCACCGCCCAGCGGGCCCTCCGCCACACTCGGACCGGGTGCAGGGGAGGTTCTCCCGCGGCCCTTCTACAATGGCAACCCGTCAGCCCAACTACTACCACCGTCCAGCGGGCCCTCCGCCACACCCGGACCGGGTGCTGGGGAGGTTCTCCCGCGGCCCTTCCACAACCGCAATCCGTCAGCCCAGCTACTACCACCGCCCAGCGGGCCCTCCGCCACACCCGGACCGGGTGCCGGGGAGGTTCTCCCGCGGCCCTTCTACAACTGCAATCCGTCAGCACTATTACTACCACCGCCCTGCGGGCCCTCCGCCACACCCGGACCGGGTGCTGGGGAGGTTCTCCCGCGGCCCTTCTACAATGGCAACCCGTCAGCCCAACTACTACCACCGCCCAGCGGGCCCTCCACCACCGCCCGGACCGGGTGCTGGGGAGGTTTTCCCGCGGCTCTCCTACAACCGCAATCTGCCAGCCCAATTACTACCACCGTCCAGCGGGCCCTCCGCCACACCCGGACCGGGTGCGGGGGAGGTTCTCCCGCGGCACTTCTACAACTGCAATCCATCAGCACTATTACTACCACCGACCTGGGGGCCCTCTGCCACACTCGGACCGGGTGCTGGGGAGGTTCCCCCGCGGCCCTTCTACAATGGCAACCCGTCAACCCAACCACCACCACCGCCCAGCGGGCCCTCCGCCACACCCGGACCGGGTGCCGGGGAGGTTCTCCCGCGGCCCTTCCACAACCGCAATCCGTCAGCCCAGCTACTACCACCGCCCAGCGGGCCCTCCGCCACACTCGGACCGGGTGCTGGGGAGGTTCTCCCGCGGCCCTTCTACAATGGCAACCCGTCAGCCCAACTACCACCACCGCCCAGCGGGCCCTCCGCCACCGCCCGGACCGGGTGCTGGGGAGGTTCTCCCGCGGCCCTTCTACAATGGCAACCCGTCAGCCCAACTACCACCACCGCTCAGCGGGCCCTCCGCCACCGCCCGGACCGGGTGCTGGGGAGGTTCTCCCGCGGCCCTTCTACAATGGCAACCCGTCAGCCCAACTACTACCACCGCCCAGCGGGCCCTCCACCACCGTCCGGACCGGGTGCTGGGGAGGTTCTCCCGCGGCCCCTCTACCATCGAAATCCGTCAGCCCAACTACTACCACCGCCCAGCGGGTGCTAGGGAGGTCTCTCGACTAACCGCAAATAAACAAGTCACCCACCACCATCGTTCAGTGGGTCCACTGACATACCAAAACCGGGCGCTGGGGAGGCTCTCCCGCGGCCCTGGCAAGCTGTCTTCATTCCGGAGCTCAACACCTCATCAATCCAATAGCCAATCGATCTCAAAGAAGAAAAACCAAATCAGTGAAATGTATCACAACTATTTCCTTTCTTATGGCGAATGACCCTGTGTGGTTAAAGCCCAATAAATAATAATAATAATAATAATAATTTTTCTTATTTTCCCGATTATTCAAGGGATGTTGGTGACAGTCACATTAATGTTCAAGATATCTTGTCTGGTCTCAATGATCTAGATGCCACTAAAGGCTCAGGACCTGATGGAATTCCACCTGCTTTCATAAAGAATTTAGCAACTGAGTTTACGTCACCTTTATTCTGGCTATTCAATAAGTCACTAGAATCTGGTATTTTCCCAAAAGATTGGAAAAAATCTTTTTTAATACCTATTTATAAATTGGGTAAAAAATCTGATATTCGCAATTATCGTGGAATTGCCTTCTGTCTTGCTTTCCCAAACTTTTCGAATCCATCATAAATAAAACCATTTTCAACCAAGTCAAACATAAAATAACAAATTCACAACATGGGTTTTTTAAAGGCCGTTCAACTAGTACAAACCTTTTAGAATTTGTTGATTACTCGTTAAATGCCATGGATATAGGAAATCATACAGAAGCTCTTTACACTGACTTCAGCAAAGCTTTCGATAAGCTGGACATTCCCATGTTAATATTCAAACTTGAAAAATTGGGAATCGAGATGAGACTCCTCATGAGCATGAGCATGAGCATGACGACTGTACAATTCGTAGTTGCTACTCCGTGATTGACCAGAACAAGCGAAATTGCACAGAGAATCAACGAATGGAGCCTGGGAGTAGCTATCCATCCTCAATGTGCACGTTTCGAGGGTTCTACACTTTAAAATGTCAATAACGGCGCCGGCCACGTCCTTACAGTCATCTGGGAAGGAAGGAATGTTAGTGTGACAAACGTTGTTATGGAGACCGTGTATACCTCTGCATCTCCACGTTTGCCACGGGAAGGAGCTTTTGTTAGTGGGATGGGGTAAAAAGTTACACAGATCTGGATTCACCTTGATAAGTGATACGTTTCATGCAACTTTCAGACGTGTTATCATGTGTTTATTGCTCTGGGCAGCCGGCCGCCGAGAATTCGTGATGCATTTATCGTTTATTGAATTAATTCGGAAATTGTAGGTTTGTAAGAATGTATCTTCAACTCCGGACAACCGGTTGCCGGGAGTGTTACTTTTGTTTAATTGAATCAGACGGCATGTAAACGTTGATGGCTTGTGTTTTCCGATTACACTCGGCATTTTTAGAACAATACCATATAACGAAAATACCTTACTGTCTCGCGGAATTTTTCTGATATGCTAATAATTATGTAATTTGAGATTTCGTTATATAAGTAATATTTATAATATATGTATACTTTAGTATTATTATAAGCAAAGAAACGACACCTATGTATTTTTTCTTTCTCTGCGAACGATTGGATCAAATCTCGACTCATATTCAATCAATATTTACGCGCGATGTTATGCTAAAAAGTGGTATATGAACTAAGTCTGAATGGCAGTTACACTAATTTAATATAAAGGAGTAGACGAAAGAGAAAAACAAAACGACTGTTTTTGTCATCTCTTATATGGAAGAAGGAACCCAATTAATTAATTGTTACTTTTGCGGCCAGATGTTACACGTCACTCACATATCTAAAAATACTTTGTACAAACCTATTATCTATTCAACCCTAGAAGATTGAACTCATCTATCTCACATCAACATACAACAACCGATCACCCAAACATGCATGCATCTGGGCAATGAGTGTCAAGCCAATGAAGAACCACATCATTCTAGAATCAGTCATACGTTCCGACGTCTTATGTACCGACCAGCAAAAACATCGTCATAAGTCAAATAATTAATGAATTAATCGTACCTCTTCGATCAAGCTCAGTCATGGTTCAGCACCACGCACGGACACCAATATTCCCCCATACACTCCACATGCGACAACTCACAAATGTCCGACACGCTGCTGTGCTGGACAAGTGTGAACGCCCGCTTCCAAAGTGTATGAAAGAATACCGGTACACGCGCACGGCACTGACATGCAACTGAAACGGACTGGATAGGCGTAATTAGTACTCTAGAGCCTCTAGAGGGAGTAATCGCTCACACATTACACCAATACCATACGCACTTATACACATTCCATCTCTTTGGGAATCGAGATGAGACTCCTCAATTGGATTAAGTCGTATTTAACAGATCGTCAGCAAATAGTAAAATTCTATGAGATGAAATCTGATATAATTAAAGTTACTTCGGGGGTTCCTCAAGGTTCACACTTAGGACCTCTTCTTTTCATTTTATATGTCAACGACATCTCTCTTATTTTAAAAAACATTAAAATTCTCATATATGCGGATGATATGAAGCTATTTTAAGAAATTAGAAATAATAATGACTATAATGTTTTTCACAATGAAACACAAATCTTTTATACATGGTGTTGTAAATGTTTATTGGAATTAAATGTTAAAAAATGTAATCTCATGACTTTTAGCAGAAAACAAACCACGGTTTCCGTGTCAATTACATTAGGTAATCAAACCGTTCAGAAATGCGATAAAATAAGAGATTTAGGAGTTATCTTAGATAAAAAATTAAAATTTGTGGAACATTACAACACAATTGTTCATAGAGCTAGTAATATGCTTAATTTTATAAAACGCTTCTGATATCACTTTCAAGATCCTTACACAATTAAAACTCTTTACGTAGCATATGTTCGGTCTATTTTAGAATATTGTAGTATTGTTTGGTCACCATTCATAAAAAACACGAAGTGAGAATTGAGTCAATCCAAAAACAGTTTCTATTATATGCACTACGCAAGTTAAGATGGACAGTATTCCCTCTTCCATTTTATGAAGCACGTTGTATGTTGATAGATATTCAAACATTGAAAGAACGTCGGGACTATGCTATGATCTCGTTTCTAAACGATATCGTCATGCAGCGTATTGACTCATCTTACATATTGTCAAAATTAAATTTATATGCTCCTACTCGTCAATTACGCAATAGAAATTTGTTCGCGATAGGTCATCACCGTACAGACTATGCTAAATTCGGACCACTAAACCAGATGATAGCTGTGTACCCGAGCAAACGAAAAGCCCATAATACACCCATGCTCATGGGGTTTGGCATGGGTGTTTGAAATGGGTTCAACCCATGAAAACACCATCACCATGGTCCGGTAGATCCCATATAAAATACCATATATTGGTGTATTTATGGGTTATTGAGACCATTTTATGGTGTCCTGATGGTTGTGAATTTTGGCACGGACCATGTTTAAGGTCTTTTCAAGGGGCTATGTGGTATTTGAACCCATGAGTATTTGCTCGGGTATAACGAGCATTGTGAAAGTATTGACCTTACCATGCCCCGAACAAGTCCATGTATATGGCAACTGGTTTGTCCGGAAACTCGATTCCAATGAGCTTATACTAACGAATAATGTAATTAAAAGAGGATAAATATCGAACAATATGTGCAACATATATCATCTCCTCGATTATGCGACAACCGTTTGTTGTTAATTGAGAAATGATCAATTAATCACAGATTTACAATATTGAATAAATAGAAAACTCAAAAGCAAAATAAATGTTTTTCAATCATGATTATAATTCCAATGTGATAAACCGAATCATTGTTTCATATCAAATACGTTTCAGTCCAAATTTAAGTACTTTAAGTACAGGCAGTACTTTTAAGTACGCAATTTGAAGAGAATAAATTTTAAATGCATTAATTACGTTTGAAATACTTGAAAGTATTTAAATACACTTAACCCTAGCACGATGTATTTAAAGTACAGCCAAAAGTAATTAAATTACTAAATTTACTGAAAATACCATTTTAAGTATTTAAATACATTCAAAATGGTCAGGTATTTTCAATACGACGCACTGAAATCTACTAGTGCTTGCCCCTCGATCGATTTCGTTATCCGGGCGTTCTGTTCTGTTTTTTGGTCTTGCTGGTTTGCTGTTTTCTTATACGTGTTCATTAGAGTGGCCCAAGGTTGTATGAAAAAAGTACAAAGTTTGGAATTTCAAACCTTACCCCCCAAAATGATAGTTTGGGTGCCCAACAAGCTTTCCTGAAAATTTCAGCTCATTTGGTCCACTGCAAGGGGTTCCGCAAACTGCTCAAAGTTTGTATGAAAAAAAAGACCAAATGTATGGAGAAACGCATCAGTTTCACATTTTCGGACACATATAAGCGATCCGTACGAAATTTTATAGACATCTGTGGGGATATTATAGCTATCATTTGGGACTAAGTTTGTGAAAATCGGCCCAACTATTTCCGGGAAACTGATGTGAGTTCGTCAATTTTGAAAGATGGCCGCTTTTGCCGGCCATTTCCGGAACCGTCTATGGTGGTCAATGTAGTCAACGAAAGTTTGGTAAGCCGTCGGTGACCTAGAACAGCAAATTTAAGTTGTTTGAGAGACATTTTAGCGAAATTTTTACCTTTTTTGCTTTCATCGGAGTATCGGTTTGAATCACAATTTTCTATGTGATCGCACGCCACAACCTGTAACTCCGGAACCGGAAGTAGGATCGGGATGAAATTAAATAGCCATTTACGGGGACGCAATACCATCTCCGAGAAACCGATGTGACTGTTATTCTGAATTTAGATACTTCCGCCGGGGATTCCGGAACCGATGATGGTGGCCAATGTGGCCAAATAGACTTTGAATGGATGTTTGTGACCTAATACTACAAACCAAAGCAGTTGTGGTCATATTTTGGAAAAATTTTCACCTTTATACATTCATTGCAGAATTTATTAAAATCGACATTTTCTGCGTGTTCGTACTCATCACGCTGTAATTCCGGAACCGGAAGTCGGATCCATTAGAAATTCAATAGCAGCCTATGGAAACGTTGCACCTTTCATTTGAGACTAAGCTTGTCAAAATCGGTTCAGCCATCTCTGAAAAAAATGAGTGACATTTTTGGTCACATACACACACAGACGCACATACACATACATACATACATACACACATACATACACACAGACATTTGCCGAACTCGACGAACTGAATCGAATGGTACATGTCACTCGGCCCTCCGGGCCTCCGTTAAAAAGTCGGTTTTCAGAGCAATTGCAATACCTTTCTATTGAGAAAGGCAAAAATTGTGGAAATGTCTATTACATTCACGAAAGTAGACGCAGACTCACTTTAGTGAATTGGCGTAATACGCCGTGTTGTTTGCTGGAATCACCAGGTTCTCCAGTCGGCGACCTCGAGTTTGGATGAGCATTTCATGAAGTATAGCTGGGGACCGTGTTGCCAGGAGGTTTCGCTGGAATGTACACGATCGATGTGCGCACAAATTTTGCAAAGGACATCCAATGAGGTTCTGTTGCAGGCGACTCACATGTTCAGAACGATTTAGTCCATAAACATAACGCACACAGCAGTTTAGTGCGACACGAAGCCGATCGAAGGAGCCTGCACTGGGACGGACATGCAGAATATCACCGAACAAGAAGTGAGGGAGGATCAAGGATTTGAAGAGCTTCAGTTTGGTGGAAGATGGGACGGCTGAGGTACAGCTGTATAAGGTGCGAACTGCATATATTTTTCCGCACTGCTGTGCTATCAGACCATCCCACTGCAAACTATTTTGGAAGATAAATCCTAGATTGTTTGAGTTGTCGAACCAATCGATGCTCTGATCGTCCATTATAATTCCCGGTACTGGTAGAGAAAAATTAGTAGCTCTACGACGCCGATTTGCGATGAACGTGACCCTTACTTTCAGCAGGGTTCACGTGAAGGTTATTTCGCCGCGACCAATCAGCAACTTGTTGGAGATCCGCATTCACCATCCTAACAAGCTCGCGTGCACAAGGTCCAAGCCGACCGATACAGAGTTGTACATCATCGGCCTAAATCTGAATGGAGCAGTACTTCAGAACCGTCGCGACGGCAGATCGTCAGCTAAAAAGCAGTGGATCAAGCACTGAGCCTTAGGGCACACCAGACGGTGCATTAGCACTGTCTGAGCAGTGATTTCCAGTTTTACGATTTTGTGACTTAAATTTGTTTGCTGACGACACTGTTCTGTTCATTGCAGCAAAGGATGTAGATGAAGCCGTGGCGCATTTAAACGAAGCTTAGCATTCCCTTGCTCGTTGGTTAAAATTTAAACAATTAAAGTTAAATGTTGCTAAAACTAAATACATGATTATCTCTTCGGCAAATACTAGAACTGACGTTAACGTTGAAATAAACGGTGATACTATTGATCGCGCTAGTGAATTAAAATATCTTGGAATAATCATTGATGAAAAGTTAACCTTTAAGTCTCACATCGACAATGTCATCAAAAAGATTGCTAAAAAGTATGGTATATTGTGTCGTCTGAAAAATGATTTAACAATTTTAGTAGTAAAATTTTATTATATAAATCTATTATTTCGCCACATATTGACTTATGCCCGTCTATTTTGTTTCTTGCCAATCAAACACAAATATCGAATGGTACATGTCACTCGGCCCTCCGGGCCTCCGTTAAAAAGTCGGTTTTCAGAGCAATTGCAATACCTTTCTATTGAGAAAGGCAAAAATTGTGGAAATGTCTATTACATTCACGAAAGTAGACGCAGACTCACTTTAGTGAATTGGCGTAATACGCCGTGTTGTTTGCTGGAATCACCAGGTTCTCCAGTCGGCGACCTCGAGTTTGGATGAGCATTTCATGAAGTATAGCTGGGGACCGTGTTGCCAGGAGGTTTCGCAGGAATGTACACGATCGATGTGCGTACAAATTTTGCAAAGGACATCCAATGAGATTCTGTTGCAGGCGACTCACATGTTCAGAACGATTTAGTCCATAAACATAATGCACACAGCAGTTTAGTACGACACGAAGCCGATCGAAGGAGCCTGCACTGGGACGGACATGCAGAATATCACCGAACAAGAAGTGAGGGAGGATCAAGGATTTGAAGAGCTTCAGTTTGGTGGAAGATGGGACGGCTGAGGTACAGCTGTATAAGGTGCGAACTGCATATATTTTTCCGCACTGTTGTGCTATCAGACCATCCCACTGCAAACTATTTTGGAAGATAAATCCTAGATTGTTTGAGTTGTCGAACCAATCGATGCTCTGATCGTCCATTATAATTCCCGGTACTGGTAGAGAAAAATTAGTAGCTCTACGACGCCGATTTGCGATGAACGTGACCCTTACTTTCAGCAGGGTTCACGTGAAGATTATTTCGCCGCGACCAATCAGCAACTTGTTGGAGATCCGCCTTCACCATCCTAACAAGCTCGCGTGCACAAGGTCCAAGCCGACCGATACAGAGTTGTACATCATCGGCCTAAATCTGAATGAAGCAGTACTTCAGAACCGTCGGTAGATCGTTTATATACAGCTAAAAAGCAGTGGACCAAGCACTGAGCCTTGGGGCACACCAGATGGTGCATTAGCACTGTTCGAGCAGTATTTTCCACAGGAAACGGTCTGTTTTCTATTACACAGGTACGATTCCATTAGGCACACGGCAGTAGAGGAAATATGAAACTGTGCGTTCTGTTTGGCTAATAGTTTTATTTGAAGGATGGTATCGAAAGCCTTTGAAAAGTCCAGCAGTAGCAGTATTGCAGTACCCTTTTTATCAATGATGGCTCCTATGTCGTCATGATCAGAGCATCAATTATCGAACCAATCGATGCTCTGACCGTCCATTATAATTCCCGGTACTGGTAAAGAAAAACCAGTAGCTCTACGACGCCGATTTGCGATGAACGTGACCCTTACTTTCAGCAGGGTTCACGTGAAGGTTATTTCGCGGCGACCAATCAGCAACTTGTTTGAGATCCGCATTCACTATCCTAACAAGCTCGCGTGCACAAGGTCCAAGCCGACCGATACAGAGTTGTACATTATCGGCCTAAATCTGAATGGAGCAGTACTTCAGAACCGTCGCGACGGCAGATCGTTTATAAACAGCTAAAAAGCAGTGGACCAAGCACTGAGCCTTAGGGCACACCAGACAGTGCATTAGCACTGTCTGAGCAGTGATTTCCAGTTTTACGATTTTGTGACTTAAATTTGTTTGCTGTCGACACTGTTCTGTTCATTGCAGCAAAGGATGTAGATGAAGCCGTGGCGCATTTAAACGAAGCTTAGCATTCCCTTGCTCGTTGGTTAAAATTTAAACAATTAAAGTTAAATGTTGCTAAAACTAAATACATGATTATCTCTTCGGCAAATACTAGGACTGACGTTAACGTTGAAATAAACGGTGATACTATTGATCGCGCTAGTGAATTAAAATATCTTGGAATAATCATTGATGAAAAGTTAACCTTTAAGTCTCACATCGACAATGTCATCAAAAAGATTGCTAAAAAGTATGGTATATTGTGTCGTCTGAAAAATGATTTAACAATTTTAGTAGTAAAATTTTATTATATAAATCTATTATTTCGCCACATATTGACTTAGGCCCGTCTATTTTGTTTCTTGCCAATCAAACACAAATATTCATATACGTCTCCCAACCTTTGAACGGAACGGATCGTTATATTTCACAGTGGTGTTCGGTGTGTAAATTTTAGTGAGTCAAGGTCATCCTTTGTTCGTTCGTTAGCTGCCGTTCTGCTGGTGCCGAAAGTAAATCCAGCACATTGTTTTCGCTGGTGCGGAACAATCGACGTTGTTTGCAGATAAGTTTTGCTTTATTTTTTTTCCCTCGTTTGCTTTCTTTCCTTTTCCCTACTTTTACTCTACCTTGTAATCAAATAATAAGACACATTCCCGTTTATATAACGCTCTGCCCTCGTGCTTAAATGGCCGAGGGCGAAATACCATCTGATGTAATCATGGAAGTCCCTGATCCCCCTAATACTCGCATTGCTCCCCGTATAAAGCAGTACCCAGAAGGTTCCTCTGGGCCATGGGTGGTATATTTTCGGACCGGAGAGAAACCGGTTAATATTTTAAAACTTTCTCGAGATCTGACTGCTAATTACCCGGCCGTAACTCAGATAACACGTGTTCGGGCAAACAAGATACGTGTTCTAGTGAATGATCTCGGGCAGGCAAACGCGATTGCTTGCTGTGAGCGCTTTACGCGGGAATTTAAAGCGTACGTGCCTTGTGTGGCCTGTGAAATCGATGGGGTAGTGTCCGAACCGGGCCTGAAATGCGAAGAACTGTTGGAGCACGGGGTTGGCTGCTTTAAGGACCCCTCTCTTGAACAGATTAAGATCTTAGAATGCAAACAATTGTATACCGCAAACACCGAGGGAGGTAAGACTACCTACTCTCTATCAGGCTCGCTTCGGGTGACATTCGCCGGGTCCTCTCTTCCCAACTACATCCTCCTTGACAGGGTTCGCCTACCAGTTCGCCTGTTTGTACCGCGGGTCATGAGCTGCAGCAATTGCAAGCAGTTGGGCCACACAGCCACATATTGTGGAAATAAGAAACGATGCGGCAAATGCGAAGGAGAGCATGAGGATGACTCTTGCGACAAAGAAACTGAAAAGTGTATTTGCTGCGGGGGCCCTTCACATGCTCTTAAATCATGCCCTGCGTACAAGCAGCGCGGGGATAAAATTAAGCGCTCCCTTAAGGAACGCTCAAGGCGTTCTTATGCAGAAATGCTAAAGAATGCTTCGCCATCTGTCCTGTCCGAAAATCTCTATGCTGGTTTGGCTAACGTTGAGCAAGAATCTGACGACCCACGAGAGGGAACATCTTTGGTTAACCCAGGGGAATCCAGGAAGAGGAGAAATCCAGCCTCCCCTACATTGCCTCGTAAGGGTGCCAAGGTGTCGTCCACTCAGAGTGCGCCATCTACAACCAATAAATCCAACGGAAGTGATGCACAAAAGCCGAAGCAATTTGCTCCAGGACTTGGAAATATTAATTCTAACAAGGAGTACCCACCACTTCCAGGGACACCAAAAACCCCAAGTGTCCCCTTTTTTCAAACAGATACTCAGTCCAGTAGCGGACTAATGAAATTTTCTGACATAGTGGACTTAATTTTCACAGCTTTCAATGTTACTGATCCTCTTAAAAGCCTTCTGATACGTTTTCTCCCTATAGTGCAAACATTTTTGAAGCAATTGACTACTAAATGGCCCCTCCTTGCAGCGATCGTATCCTTCGATGGCTAAGTCATCGAACGAGGTCACCGATTCGATCACTGTTCTACAGTGGAACAGCAGAAGTATCCTCCCGAAAATCGATTCCTTTAAATTTTTACTAAATAGTTTAAAATGTGATGCTTTCGCATTATGTGAAACTTGGTTAACTTCCGATATAAATCTCAACTTCCACGACTTTAATATAATTCGTCTGGATCGAGAAAACCCCTATGGAGGAGTACTTTTGGGGATCAAAAAGTGCTATTCTTTCAACCGAATTAACCTCCCTTCGACACCAGGCATTGAAATTGTCGCTTGTCAAGTTCTAATCAAAGGTGAAGACCTTTGCATTGCTTCCATCTACATTCCTCCTAGAGCCTCGGTAGGGCACCGAACGCTTTGTAATATCACGGAATCCTTACCGGCACCGCGGCTAGTTCTGGGAGACTTTAACTCGCACGGTACGGTATGGGGCTGTCTTCATGATGATAATAGATCAACATTAATCCAAGATCTTTGCGATAATTTCAACATGACCATCTTAAACACGGGAGAAATGACGCGGATTCCTACACCACCAGCACGCGCAAGCGCGTTGGATTTATCGCTTTGCTCGACATCGCTACAGTTAGATTGCATGTGGAAGGTGATCCCTGATCCCCACGGTAGCGATCATTTGCCTATCGTGATTTCAATTGCTAACGGTTCAAGACCATCGAAAACAATCAATGTCTCGTATGACCTCACACGGAACATTGATTGGAAGAGTTACGCGACCGCGATATCCGTTAAAATCGAATCCACTCAAGAACTTCCTCCGGAGGAAGAGTACAGGTTTTTGGCTGGCTTGATTCTCGACAGTGCGAATCAAGCTCAGACTAAACCAGTACCCAGCGCGAATACCCATGGACGGTCTCCCACCCTGTGGTGGGATAAAGAGTGCTCAGAGCTGTACGCGGAAAAGTCCACTGCATATAAGGCCTTCCGGGAAGACGGGTTACCCGCTAGCTATCAACAGTACGCGTCGTTAGAAAGGCGAATGAAGAGTCTAATGAAAGCCAAAAAACGCAGTTATTGGCGCCGGTTCGTCGACGGGTTAACGAGAGAAACAGCGATGAGCACTCTTTGGGGTACGGCTCGACGTATGCGTAATCATAATAGTACCAACGAGAACGTGGAATATTCAAACCGTTGGATATTCGCTTTCGCCAAGATCTGTCCGGACTCTGTCCCGGTACAGAAAACGTACCGCGCCGCGTCTTCTCACGACACCGTTTTCGATGGTGGAGTTCTCACTTGCTCTTTTATCGTGCAACAATAACGCCCCAGGGTTAGACAGAATCAAATTCAACTTGCTGAAGAATCTGCCTGACACTGCAAAAATGCGCCTGTTGAATTTATTTAACAAGTTTCTTGAGGGTAACATTGTCCCTTATGAATGGAGGCAAGTGAAGGTCATCGCCATCCAAAAACCAGGAAAACCAGCCTCCGACCACAACTCGTATCGGCCGATTGCAATGCTGTCCTGTATTCGGAAGTTGTTCGAGAAAATGATCATGTTTCGCCTCGACAATTGGGTTGAAGCAAATGGCTTACTGTCAGATACACAATTTGGCTTCCGCAAAGGCAAAGGGACGAACGATTGCCTTGCGTTGCTTTCTACAGAAATCCAAATGGCCTATGCTAACAGAGAGCAGATGGCATCAGTCTTCTTGGATATTAAGGGGGCTTTTGACTCAGTTTCTATCAACATTCTGTCAGAGAAGCTGCACCAGCATGGTCTTTCGCCAATTTTAAATAACTTTTTGCTAAACCTGTTGTCTGAAAAGCACATGCACTTTTCGCATGGCGATTTAACAACATCGCGATTTAGCTACATGGGTCTTCCCCAGGGCTCATGTCTAAGTCCCCTGCTCTACAATTTTTACGTGAATGACATTGACGATTGTCTTGCCAATTCATGCACGCTAAGGCAACTTGCAGACGACGGGGTGGTCTCTGTTACAGGGCCCAAAGCTGCCGACTTGCAAGGACCATTACAAAATACCTTGGACAATTTGTCTGCTTGGGCTCTTCAGCTGGGTATTGAGTTCTCCACGGAGAAAACTGAGTTGGTTGTTTTTTCTAGGAAGCGTGAGCCGGCGCAACTCCAGCTTTTATTAATGGGTGCAACGATCAACCAGGTTTTCACATTTAAATATCTCGGGGTCTGGTTCGACTCTAAAGGTACCTGGGGATGTCACATTAGGTATCTGAAACAGAAATGCCAACAAAGGATCAATTTTCTCCGAACAATAACTGGAACATGGTGGGGTGCTCACCCAGGAGACCTGATCAGGTTGTACCAAACAACGATATTGTCGGTGATGGAGTACGGGTGTTTCTGTTTCCGCTCCGCTGCGAACATACACTTCATCAAACTGGAGAGAATCCAGTATCGTTGCTTGCGCATTGCCTTGGGTTGCATGCACTCGACCCATACGATGAGTCTCGAAGTGCTGGCGGGCGTTCTTCCGCTAAAAAATCGATTTTGGGGACTCTCATATCGATTGCTCATCCGATGCGACATTCTGAACCCGTTGGTAATTGAAAACTTCGAGAGGCTCGTCGAGCTTAATTCTCAAACCCGTTTTATGTCCTTGTACTTCGACTACATGGCACAGAGCATTAATCCTTCTTCGTACAATCCCAACCGTGTCCGTTTCCTAGATACTTCTGATTCTACTGTATTCTTCGACACATCCATGAAGGAAGAGATTCGTGGAATTCCGGACCATATACGCCCGCAGGTGATCCCCAATATATTTTATAATAAATTCCGAGAAGTCGACTGCGACAAAATGTTTTACACTGACGGATCAAATCTCGATGGGTCCACTGGCTTCGGTATCTTCAACAATACTATCACCGCTTCATTCAAGCTCAATGATCCCGCTTCAGTTTACGTCGCAGAGTTAGCTGCAATTCAGTACACCCTTGGGATCATCGACACTCTGCCCACAGATCACTACTTCATCGTTTCGGACAGCCTCAGCTCTATCGAGGCTCTTCGTGCGGTGAAGCCTAAAAAGCAATTACCGTATTTTCTGGGGAAGATACAGGGGTCCTTGTGTACGTTATCTGAAAAATCTTATCAGATTACCTTTGTTTGGGTCCCCTCTCATTGCTCTATCCCGGGCAATGAAAAGGCCGACTCATTAGCAAAGGTGGGCGCATTAAATGGTGACATATACGAAAGACCAATCTGCTTCAACGAATTTTTTAGTATTTGTCGTCAGAGGATGCTCAACAGTTGGCAAACCTCGTGGAGCAATGGGGAACTTGGACGATGGCTACATTCGATTATCCCAAAGGTATCAACGAAGCCTTGGTTCGGGGGGATGGATGTGGGTCGGGATTTTATTCGTGTAATGTCCCGACTTATGTCCAATCACTACACCATGGATGCGCATTTGCGGCGTATTGGGCTTGCGGAGAGTAGTCTGTGCGCTTGTGACGAGGGCTATCACGACATCGAACACGTTGTCTGGGTGTGCGCCGGGTATTGTGACGCCAGGTCTCAGTTAAAGGAATCCCTTCGGGTCCGAGGTAGACCACCCAATGTACCAGTCCGAGATATGCTGGCAACTCGTGATTTCCACTATATGTCCCTTATTTATACCTTCATAAAAACGATAAATATCCCAATTTAGCCCCTCTCTTTTATTTCTCGTTTTTAGAGTTTCCTCCTGCCTTGTGGAACCGATCAGCTCCAGAGTGCCACTATGTAACCGCCATCGCCCTTACCACTACGCCTGCATAGAAGGAAACTGAAGCGAGAGCGACTCGAGGTCCGATGACTTTTGAAGGATTCCCCGCGGGTCCGAAGAATACCATCCGCCAATCCGGTACTCGACGACTTACTATACTGAGGCGCAAATTTGATTCGCTGATCCCCCTCCCCCCCGCCGTTCGAGCGAAAGTTGCAAGTTTTGCTCTTCTTTCCCTGTCTCTCCCCTGTCTTTGATACAACTGCTGCTACACTGATGCGGAAATAAGCCACCCTTTGAATATCTTGACCAAGCATAAGTTTTAGTTAAAAAATTCAAATTAGTATTCTGTATTCCTAGTTTTAAGATAGCTATAATTTTTACTCTTTATTGAAACTCTTGTCCTCCATCTTGTGAATAGAATTGAATCCCTAGTTTTAAGATTTCTGTGAAATTTCTCATAAATATTTGTTCCCCCCTTTTGTGTACTAAACTATATTGTTAGTTTTAAGATAACCGTAAAATATTTCGTAAAATACTATCACTCCCCCTCTTGTATATCAAAGTGAATCCCTTGTTTTAAATTTTTTCATAAAAAAATCTTTTGGCCCTCTTTTGTATATTGAATCTTATTTCTAGTCTTAAGATAGCTGTAAACTTTCTTTTCCTTTGTAAACAAAAATATTTCAGCATTGTAACCTCCTAGTTTTATGATATCCAAATGTAAAAACAAAAGCATTTGGCACCGCCAAGCTAACGCATTTGTGCCTATCAAATAAACGAAATGAATAAAAAAAAAGAAACACAAATATTGAGGTTACAGTGATTGCAAAGTAGAATCACTCGATTAATTTTAAAATGTAACAGGTACACTTCCTCTAATTTCATGCTAGATGCACTACAATGGCTCCCTGTTAAGCAAAGAATTTATTACTTGACAATGGTGTTCATTTTTAAAATCATTAATGGGATGCTGCCTCGATATTTGTGTGATCGAATTGAAAGAGGAAGTGATGTGCATAAGTACAACACTAGAAACGCGTCTGATGCTTCGGGGTGGCTGGGTTTACCCCTTACGCGGTTGCCAGTCGCTGCGCCAAACCTGCCTCAGCATGAACAGACCATTCACTCCCTTTTTTGCGCTTGGCCTTTTTCGCTCCAACTAACCAATCACTAGTTAGCCGTGCCCGTCGTCTGTTGCTCGGTTCGCCAGATTACCTGTAGCCTACAGGCAATCTGGGTGGTAGCAGCCGAGACTGCGTTCCCCTTCTCCACCGATTGACACATCCTCTGAATAAGGGTATCAGGGGTTGTGTCCCAGCCACAGACGTTAAGCATTGCTCTTCTTTCGACGTCGAACCGAGGACATACGAACAGTATGTGTTCGGCAGTTTCGTCTACACCTGGGCAATCCGGGCAGGCTGGGACCTCCACGTGCCCGAACCTGTGCAGGTACTGTAGGAAACAGCCATGGCTTGACAGGAATTGTGTCAGGTGGAAGTGAACTTCCCCATGGGGTCTTCCCACCCAGCTCGATATGCTAGGTATCAGCCGGTGCTAGGTATCAGCCGGTGGGTCCACCTACCATCTGGCGACCGAGGTCACCCTGGTGCGCTCGCGGGTTCCTCTATTTCCACGTAGCTCGAAACACTCCTCATCTTCCCGAATGACCAGCCCGACTGGCATCATGCTCGCTATCACGCAGGATGCATCATGTGACACCGTGCGGTAGGCAGATATCACTCTGAGGCACATCACGCGGTAGGAGCTCTCCAGTTTCTGTAGGTAACTGGTTACCCTCAGTGCTCTTGACCATGACGGGTCGCCGTACCTGAGGATAGATACGGCAACGCCTGCCAGTAACCTACGTCTCCTGGCGCACTCCTTTAAGCTGTTGGACATCATCCTCGATAGAGCCGCAACAGCAATCGACGCTCTCTTGCATGTATAGTCGACATGGCTGCCGAAGGTCAGCTTGTCGTCTATAATGACTCCGAGAGACTTCAGACTTCGCTGTGAAGTGATCGCGACTTC
Source organism: Topomyia yanbarensis (assembly GCF_030247195.1). Classification (NCBI taxonomy): domain Eukaryota; kingdom Metazoa; phylum Arthropoda; class Insecta; order Diptera; family Culicidae; genus Topomyia; species Topomyia yanbarensis. Next base: position 275,765,920 of record NC_080671.1, read on the forward strand.
TCCCACATGGATAACTGCATGTTGTGCCGACTTGCGGTTGTTGACGATAACTACCTCCGTCTTATGATGAGCGAGCTCCAGGCCTCTCGCGCTCATCCATTCCTCCACCGTGTCGATCGCGTGTTCTGCGGTTAGTTCTACCTCAGGGATTGACTCCCCGTAGACCTCCAAGGTTACGTCGTCGGCAAAGCCTTGACGATCTTGACCCCAGGAGGGAACTTCAGTCTCAGAACCCCGTCATACATTAGGTTCCATAGCACCGGGCCTAGGATCGAGCCCTATGAAACTCCGGCGGTAATCGGAGCCCTTTTCTGACCGGCATCGGTCTCGTTTAACAGTACGCGGTTCTGGAAGTAACTTTCCAGGATCCGGTACAGACCCACCGGTAGGCTAAGCCGGTGTAACAAAAGCGCGATGGCATCCCAGCTTGCGATGTTGAATGCGTTCTTCACGTCAAGTGTCACTAACGCACAGTATCGAATGCCTCGCCTTTTTCGTTGGATCGCTATCTCGGCAGTATTTATCACTGAGTTGAGAGCGTCCACTGTGGACTTACCCTTCCGAAAGCCAAACTGGTTGCTTGACAGGCCGTCCGTACCTTCCGCGTACGGGGTTAGCCTGTTGAGGATAATCCTCTCAAGCAGTTTGCCAGTCGTGTCGATCAGACAGATTGGTCTGTACGCCGATGGGTCACCTGGCGGCTTCCCGGGCTTCGGCAACAGCACCAACTTCTGCCTTTTCCATCTATCGGGGAAACGGCACTCGTCAAGGCACCTCTGCATAGCTAGCCTGAAAATGTTCGGGTTCGTTATGATCGCTGCCATGAGAGCGCTGTTTGGAACTCCATCCGGCCCTGGAGCTTTGTTCATTGCTAGGGATTTAGCCACTGCGAGTAGTTCTTCGTTCGTCACCGGAGCCACCGTTTCGGCCGTGCCCGCACTGTCTTGTAGTGCAGGTGGCCAGGGGCTTGTGGCTCGAGACGGGAAGAGTACTTCGATAATCGTCGCCAACCGGTCCGGAGACCGTTCTGGGGGTGAAGAGCCCCCTTTGGTCTTGGCCATCACAATCCTGTAGGCGTCACCCCACGGATTCGTGTTGGCACTCTCACACAAGTTGTCGAAACACGCTCTCTTGCTGCTTTTAATTTATTTATTTATTTATTTATTTGTTTTATTTTTTATCTGACCTACATGGTCTACATGAAATATAGAATGAGGAAAAGCCCATTTGGAGTCCATCAAACAACCTCCAAATGCGCGTAACAACCTCATTATCTTTTCACATATACATATTAAACAATATTACACATTACATTACATAACATTACATTACATTACAATGTGTTACTAATAATACATCTAACAAATCAAAATTACTATCTAAATCACATCTTATGCACTAAGTTAGCCGTTTAAGCCTATTTTTAAAAACGTCACTTGATACAGAGAAGTCAAAACATTCATAAACATTATTAAATACGCTACACATCGCCCTTATGAGTTCATTCTGTCCATAATCAGTACTTTGATAGTCAAGTCTTAAAAAATTCCACGATCCTATACTTCTAGCGGGCACATTTACATTAATCTGAGAAAGTATATTTGGGGCATCTATTTCACCAGTTAGAACTTTCCCTACAAACACGGCTCTGGATATATTTCGCCTTTTTGAAAGAGGGTCCATGTCGAGCAGACGACAGCGTTCAATGTAAGGTGGCAACTCTATCGGGTTGCGCCATGGCAGGGTTTTATGGGCATATCGGAGAAACCTAGCTTGTATAGATTCAATTCTGGTAATCCAGACATATGTGTACGGGTACCAAATGATAGCTGAAGCTTCCAGGATGGAGCGTACAAGAGAGAAGTACAGTGCTCTCAGACAGTATGGGTCAGTAAACTCTTTGGCTATTCTAATGATAAAACCAAGGTTCCGGTTGGCTTTCGCAATGATGTGGGAATAGTGATCTCTAAACGTCAATTTAGAATCCAGCTGTACACCAAGGTCCCTGACAACTGACACTCTATCCAGTAGTTTCCCTGAGATAGTATAACACCACAAAATTGGATTTTTTCTGCGCGTGAAAGAAATTACTGAGCATTTGGATACACTGATAGTCAACCGATTTCGAGTGCACCAGTTACAAAATTCATCTAGTTGTCGCTGTAGTTCAATGCAGTCCAATTCAGATCGTACAATAAGAAACAGTTTAAGGTCATCTGCATAGATAAGTTTGCATCCTGGTGGAAGGACATTACAAACGTCATTGAAGAACAAGGAGAACAGCAAGGGTCCAAGATTACTACCCTGGGGCACACCTGATAAATTTATAAAGTTATGTGACTCAACATTTCCTAGTTTGACAGATAAGGTACGACCTACAAGGTATGATTTAAGCCACTTGGTGAAGTTGAGTGAGGCACCCAATCTTTCTATCTTCGCCGGTAGGAGCGAGTGATCAACACGATCGAACGCTGCTTTGAGATCTGTATAAATAGTATCCACTTGTGCTCCGAATTCAAAACTTTTAATACAGTGTGAAGTGAATTGTGCTAAATTCGTGGATGTTGATCTACCTGGGAAGAACCCGTGTTGATCTGTTGATATATATGTTTTTGGCTTCCCGGAACAATACATTGCTTACTAGAATTTAAAATAACTTGGACCCCGCACAGAGAGAGGTTATGCCCCGATAATTTGCTATGTCCTGCTTATCACTTTTTTTAAAAACAGGGAACATAACCGATTTTTTCCAACAAAGAGGAAACGTCCCTTGCGACAAAGATAGATTAAAAATCAGCTTTAGGGGAGCGGAAAGGGCACTCGCACATCTTTTTAAAATCCCATCAGGACCAGCCGAAGTCGAAGATTTCAATTTGTCAGTAGCAGCAACAATGTCTTCCTCCGTAAAATGGATGTTACCTAGGTCCATCACACCCCTGGGAACATCTCGTAGTCCGATTTCGACCTGTTCTGGAGTAGTCGGAACTGTTTCAAATGCACTCGAAAAATGTTTTGCAAACAGGTTACAGATACCGCGAGTCGTGCTAGAAGTTTCATTTGCCTTGTTAAGGGCCAATTTCACAGCTCGAAACGCTTCACGGCGGTTCTCTCTTGCATCCTCGGTGCGAGCTCTTTGCATCCTACGTCTAGCTCTGAGGCAGGCTGGCCGTAGAGCTGCAATCTCGGCACTCCACCAGTATACCGGTCATCTGCCGTTTCTTGGCAGTGTTTTCCTTGGCATAGTGGCGTCGCACGCGCGTGATAGAACAGCTACCAGCGCATCCCCGCTTAGACTGTCGATGTTGGCCTTCAATCCAAGGGCCGCGGTGAAAGCTTCGCTGTCGAAGTGATTGGACTTCCATCCGCGTACCTGACAGGGAACTCCCGCCCTCGGATGCTGCACACCATAGTTGATCCTAAAGCGGATTGCTAAGTGATCGCTATGGGTGTAGCCTTCGTCTACTCTCCATTCCATGCCTCGAACCGGGCTGGCAAATGTTACGTCAATCCACGCCTCCACCCCGTTTCTACGGAATGTACTAGCGTAGCCATTATTAGCTACACAGTATCGAGTTTCGCAAGCACCTCCATTAGCGCTTGACCCCTGCTATTTGTACAGCGGCTGCCCCACTCCACTGCCCAAGCGTTAAAGTCTCCCGCTATGACTACCGGTTTCCGGCCCACTAGGTCCGACGAGAGCCTGTCGATCATCTGGTTGAACTGTTCTATGGGCCACCTTGGTGGAGCGTAGCAGCTGCAATAGAACACACCATTGATCTTGGCAATCGCAACACCCTCGGCGGAGGAGTGTATTACCTCTTGAACCGGGAACCGTCCCGTTGTACAGATTGCCACCATTCCAGACCCGTCCGACACCCAATTGCCGTTGCCGGCAGGGATGCGGTACGGGTCTGATAGGAGGGCGACATCTATCCTCGACTCCGAGACCGACTGCCACAGCAGCTGTTGGGCTGCTGCACAATGGTTAAGATTTAGCTGTGTGACGTTCACGGCTTCTAATTATTTACCTCACCGAAGGGACACGAAGGTCCGCCCATAGCATGTTCATGGGCAAGCTTCTTGCGGTGCAGATAAGGCACTTGTGCGCCTTAGTGCAACCCCGCTCCTTATGCCCCTTCTCGCCGCAGCGACGACATAGTTTGCTCCTGTCTATGCCCTTGCACACGTAGGATTTGTGGCCGGACTCAAGGCACCGATAGCACCTATCCACTGAAGGCGGCTGGGGTATGCTAATTGGGCATACCGACCAGCCGATCTTAAGCTTACCTTTCTCGATTACCTTTTTGGCATCCACCTTCAGCAGCCTGAGGTAGGCTACTTGGGTGCCAGAGGGTCCCCCTCTAAAACGCACAGAGGCCCGCTCGATTGTCACGTCCAATTGCTTCTTGGCGGCTGCGACGACATCTTCTGTGGTCGTGAACTCGTCCAGATGCTTGCACTGGAGAGTCATTTCCGCCCCTAGCGACCTGACCTGGGCGCCTTCACCAAGGCCCTCTTGGGCCAAGGCCTTGTACACCGCACTTGATTGAAGCATTTCTCCTGTGTTGGTGCGTCTCACGCTACGCACATCTTGCCCAAGGGTCGAAAGGCTTTCGGCCGCCTTCATCGACTTAAGGACGTCGGTGTATTTATCCTTGTCGGTTTTTAACCACAAGGCCTCGCCTCTGTCCTTGGCCTTCTTCGCGGGCCGCGGTATCTCCGGTATCGGTGCCGGCTTCTTCTTGGTGACCAGAGTCCAGGGGTTTACGCCCCCTGCCCCGGTTGCGCCGGGTTGCTGGTACCACCGCTCTGCCCAGCGAGGTCACTCTCGCCCTCGCTTACCTCGACCAAACGGCGTTTGGCTTTAACGGTTGTACGCCGTGTGGTGTCGGTTTTTGCACCCTCGCCTGGCGACTTCCTAGGGCGCTTCGCGTTCGACGCCGTCTTGCGATTGCCCTTGCCCTTGCCTTTTCCCTTCGAGGGGAACTCGGCCGCCGCTTCGAGCGACATGGCTGCTCCATAGAAGGTGAAGCCCACTGTCTGGGTACCTATGTCGACCTTCTCTCTTCCCTCCCTCTTGGAGGCCACTGTCTGGGTTTCTCTCTCGAACTTCTCCCGACATTTCACCCTCTTGGCGTAAGCCTGCTGTTCCTGTTTTGCGACACGAACAGCTTTCCGGAGCACCAGGGGGCTCTGCTTCAGCTCCTTGCTTATATTTTGCTTTGCGCTAGTGAACTCGATTATTGAATCGAGCTGCTCCACCACTTTGCGCATCGCGGATAGTAGCCCGTCCAGTGCGTTGGTGGGGCTACTTCCTATCACTGCTGGGGAGTCACTGGTGCTATCAGATGCAGCACTCGTCGCTCCACTACTCTTCCCACGGGGGGAGACCCCGCCAAACCACCTCTAGCAAAGGGGTTTGGCACCTCCGTTTGTTTATTTATTTTGTTTTTGTTTATCTCCATGTTAGTACCCACGAGTTGCGCGAGAATAAATGTCCGCCACGCCAGAGCTCCGCAGTAACGTGGTAAGGGACGCATACTGTGGGGGTTGCCCAGGTACCCCACATGCTCCGTTAACGATCGAGCATCTTTTTCACCCCCTCGATCACTCATCCCTCGGCACGGGTCGCTTCACGCCTTGGAATTGGGGTTATGACCTATCTTGCTTTACGTGCTGACCGCGGCCCAGAGCATCACAACCATCCTCCTTTACCAGGGCTTTGGACCTGTAGCTCTGGTTCTCAATAGTTCCAGATACGTATATTATTACAGACATGCTACTATTGAGATCCGTCATTCGCTAGCGGAGTATGTGTGTGTATGTATGTGTGTGTATGTGCGTCTGTGTGTGTATGTGACCAAAAATGTCACTCATTTTTCTCAGAGATGGCTGAACCGATTTTGACAAACTTAGTCTCAAATGAAAGGTGCAACGTTCCCATAGGCTGCTATTGAATTTCTAATGGATCCGACTTCCGGTTCCGGAATTACAGGGTGATGAGTACGAACACGCAGAAAATGTCGATTTTAATAAATTCTGCAATGAATGTATAAAGGTGAAAAAATTTCCAAAATATGACCACAACTGCTTCGATTTGTAGTATTAGGTCACTAACATCCATTCAAAGTCTATTTGGCCACATTGGCCACCATCATCGGTTCCGGAATCCCCGGCGGAAATATCTAAATTCAGAATATCAGTCACATCGGTTTCTCGGAGATGGCTAGACCGATTCAACTAAACTTGGTCTCAAATGAAAGGTATTGCGTCCCCGTAAATGGCTATTTAATTTCATCCCGACTATCGGTTCCGGAGTTACAGGTTGTGGCGTGCGATCACATAGCAAATTGTGATTCAAACCGTTACTCCGACGAAAGCAAAAAAGGTAAAAATTTCGCTAAAATGTCTCTCAAACAACTTAAATTTGCTGTTCTAGGTCACCGACGGCCAACCAAACTTTCGTTGACTACATTGACCACCATAGACGGTTCCGGAAGTGCCCAGGAAAAGCGGCCATCTTTCAAAATTTACGAACTCACATCAGTTTCCCGGAAATGGTTGGACCGATTTTCACAAACTTAGTCCCAAATGATAGCTATAATATCCCCACAGTAGTCTATAATTTTTTTGCACGGATCGCTCATATGCGTCCGGAAATATAGACTAAATCGTCCGGTCACATATGAAATTCCCATATAAGCCGGAACTCAATTTTTTTTCGTATTTTTGATGCCAAACATCTTTAAAATGCATGAAATGTCGAGAATTTATGTTATCTCGAAAAATTTTTTTTATAAAGATCGACTTTTTGGGACTTTGCCGATTTCGCACCTTTTTGCCTTTCTCAATGAAAACCGACTTTTTAACGGAGGCCCGGAGGGCCGAGTGACATGTACCATTCGATTCAGTTCGTCGAGTTCGGCAAATGTCTCTGTGTGTATGTATGTATGTGTGTATGTGCGTCTGTGTGTGTGAATGTGACCAAAAATGTCACTCATTTTTCTCAGAGGTGGCTGAACCGATTTTGACAAAATTAGTCTCAAATGAAAGGTGCAACTGCTATTGAATTTCTAATGGATCCGACTTCCGGTTCCGGAATTACAGGGTGATGAGTACGAACACGCAGAAAATGTCGATTTTAATAAATTCTGCAATGAATGTATAAAGGTGAATTTTTTTCCAAAATATGACCACAACTGCTTCGATTTGTAGTATTAGGTCACTAACATCCATTTCAAGTCTATTTGGCCACATTGGCCACCATCATCGATTCCGGAAGCCCCGGCGGAAGTATCTAAATTCAGAATAACAGTCACATCGGTTTCTCGGAGATGGCTAGACCGATTCAACTAAACTTAGTCTCAAATGAAAGGTATTGCGTCCCCGTAAATGGCTATTTAATTTCATCCCGATCCGACTTCCGGTTCCGGAGTTACAGGTTGTGGCGTGCGATTACATAGCAAATTGTGATTCAAACCGATACTCCGATGAAAGCAAAAAAGGTAAAATTTTTGCTAAAATGTCTCTCAAACAACTTAAATTTGCTGTTCTAGGTCACCGACGGCCAACCAAACTTTCGTTGACTACATTGACCACCATAGACGGTTCCGGAAATGCCCGGGAAAAGCGGCCAGCTTTCAAAATTGACGAACTCACATCAGTTTCCCGGAAATAGTTGGGCCGATTTTCACAAACTTAGTCCCAAATGATAGGTATAATATCCCCACAGATGTCTATGAAATTTCGTACGGATCGCTTATATGTGTCCGGAAATATAGACTAAACCGTCCGGTCACATATGAAATTCCCATATAATCCGGAACTCAAAATATTTTTTCGAAGTGGGGACCCCATGAAATTTCAGAAATCGAATTCGTATTTTTGATCCCAAACATCTTTAAAATGCACGAAACGTTGAGATTTTATGTTAACTCGAAATTTTTGCCTTTCTCATATAAAGAAAGGCTATGCAATCACTGTAAAAATCGACTTTTTAACGGAGGCCCGGAGGGCCGAGTTTCATACACCATTCGATTCAGTTCGTCGAGATCGGCAAATGTCTGTGTGTGTGTATGTGTGTGTGTGTCATTTAAACTCACACAATTTTCTCAGAGATGGCTGAACCGATTTTCGCAAACTCAGTTTCATATGAAAGGTATAACGCTCCCATAAGCTGCTATTGAATTTTTAGTTGATCCGACTTCCGGTTCCGGAGTTACGGGTTGAAGAGTGCGGTCACACAGCAAATTCCCATATAAACTGGTACCACCATGATGTTCAAATGATGTAAAACATATTAAAATTGATGTAACATTACTCTAGTTTGCGGGTCCGGATCACTAATGATCAATCAAAGCAGCTTTGACCACATTGGCCACCTATGACAGTTCATGACGCCCCCGGCGAACCGCCAAGTTCCTAAGCTAATATCACACCCATTCCCCAACGAATTCTCTACCGATTTTTACAAACTTGATTTCAAATAAAAGATACAGTAATGCCATTGACTGCTGCTGAATTTCATTCCGTTCTGACTCTTGCTTCCGGAGTTACAGGGGTGATAGTAAGGATACACTGGAATTTCCCATATAAATCGGTACAATCGTAATACCTCAGAGGCTAAAAACTATTGAAATGGTCACCAAATAACTTCTAATCGCAGATCTAGATCACTGATTGCCAATCAAACATTCTTTGAATATATTGTCCACTATCGACGATTCCGGAAGTCCGGAATTCCGGGCATATTCCACAATTAAAGTCAAATCGGTTCTTCAGTGATGACTGAACCGATTTTCTCATACCAAGTCTCAAATGGAAGGCAAAATATGCAGCTGAGTATTGCATCGAGTATTGTCCACATCGGTTTTTTGGAGATGGCTGAACCGATTTTTACAAACTAAGATTCAAATGAAAGGTATAATATTCCCATAGGTTGCTATTGAATTTTGTTTTCAACCGACATCTTGTTCCGGATTACGAGTTGAAGTGTATGATTACAAAACAATATTTGTTGATTTGTCCACATCGGTTGTAATGGTTTGTTCAGGTCACATTCTTTTTGCTTACTCGATCTTGCAAATCCATCACCGTCAAACATTCTCGAGCACATGATAGACAATAGAAAGAAATTTTGTGGTCACTGTGGTACCTATAAAAAGAGGCCAGCTGCGCATTATCGGTGTCATTTCTACCCGCACCACCGGACGATCAGCAGTAAGCAGTCAGCCAAGCAGCCAGTTAAAGGGAGCTGAGGAAGGACTACGATCATCGGTCGGGTAACGTAGTGGACGGCTACCCTAACACAGTCGTCAGCCAGCAGCACGCTACACCGCTGCTATCGAGAGCCAACCGGCTTCAGACGCGCTCAGCATCTCGAGTCAGGTTCGAGGCACGAGCAAACAGACAGCAATACCGCTGTTATCGAGAGCCAGCCGGCTTAGACAGACGCGCTCAGCATCATCGGTCCAGGGTACGGACACGGACCATCCAAATCTTGCAAATTCTATTGCATTAATAGAAAAAGAATTAATTAGAATATTTTCCTATCGACGCAATGGCGTACGATCAACTAAGCAAACCGACGTAAGTGAAATAATTGTATGGCCAAATTAGTGCATAGCAGTGATTTTGTGATTTTAACACAGCGTTTTCAACGGTCGGTTTTTCTGGGCTGATAATTTCGGCAGCAACGAGCGACAGCGGCTGAGAAGGTAGGCGGGATGCCAGCCGAGGGCACACGCTAGAAAAATCGAGACTCGCGAGTGAAGAAAAGACCACAGAATGGACCGTTAGGGGTATTAGAAGCAATTGATAGTAAATTAAAGTTAAATGATTAGATGATTGGCCAATGAAAGAGAATGTAGTGCGTGGGCGAGAAAATTTTGACGGTGAATAGAAACGTGTATTGAAATTAAAAAGCGGTTTTTCTTTGTGTACCTGAACCAACCTTGATTAAATGATTGGGCCGAACCTGCGGCGGCCGACGAGTAGCTGGGCAAAATTAACGGTGGAAATTTGGCAAATCCCTTCCGGATTTGGCGCTTAAGCCAGATTTTAGCAAAGAGTGTTTGGTTTCGGAGTTCACTGAAGAATTGTTGTCAAATGTTGAGTTTCCACCAGGAGAACGTTACACGGTTTCTCGGAATTTTCTGAACCGATTTTGACAAACTTGATTTTAAATCGAAGGTCCATCAGCTGCTGTTGAATTTTGTGTGGATCCGAGTTCTGGTTCCTGAATTACTGGGTGATACGTACGATCACGCAGCAAATCTCGATTCTAACGAATTCTGCGATGAATGTAAAAAGGTGAAATTTTTGCCTTTCTCAATAGAAAGGTATTGCAATTACTCTGAAAACCGACTTATTAACGGAGGCCCGGAGGGCCGAGTGACATATACCATTCGATTCAGTTCGTTAATGTCTGTGTGTGTATGTATGTGTGTATGTGCGTATGTGTGTGTATGTGCGTATGTGTGTGTGTATGTTACCAAAAATGTCACTCATTTTTCTAAGAGATGGCTGAACCGATTTTGACAAAATTAGTCTCAAATGAAAGGTGCAACTGCTATTGAATTTCTAATGGATCCGACTTCCGGTTCCGGAATTATAGGGTGATGAGTACGAACACGCAGAAAATGTCGATTTTAATAAATTCTGCAATGAATGCATAAAGGTGAATTTTTTTTCGAAAATATGATCACAACTGCTTCGATTTGTAGTATTAGGTCACTAACATCCATTCAAAGTCTATTTGGCCACATTGGCCACCATCATCGGTTCCGGAAGCCCCGGCGGAAGTATCAAAATTCAGATTAACAGTCACATCGGTTTCTCGGAGATGGCTAGACTGATTCGACTAAACTTGGCCTCAAATGAAAGGTATTGCGTCCCCGTAAATGGCTATTTAATTTCATCCCGATCCGACTTCCGGTTCCGGAGTTACAGGTTGTGGCGTGCGATCACATAGCAAATTGTGATTCAAACCGATACTCCGATGAAAGCAAAAAAGGTAAAAATTTCGCTAAAATGTCTATCAAACAACTTAAATTTGCTGTTCTAGGTCACCGACGGCCAACCAAACTTTCGTTGACTACATTGACCACCATAGACGGTTCCGGAGGTGCCCGGGAAAAGCGGCCATCTTTCAAAATTTACGAACTCGCATCAGTTTCCCGGAAATGGTTGGGCCGATTTTCACAAACTTAGTCCCAAATGATGGCTATAATATCCCCACAGATGTTTATAAAATTTCGTACGGATCGCTTATATGGTTCCGGAAATATAGACTAAATCGTCCGGTCACATATGAAATTCCCATATAAGCCGGAACTCAAATTTTTTTTCAAAGGGGGGACCCCATGAAATTTCAGAAATCGAATTCGTATTTTTGATGCCAAACATCTTTAAAATGCATGAAACGTCGAGATTTTATGTTATCTCGAAAAAAAAATTTTTTGCAAAAAATCGATTTTTTGGGACTGCTGATTTCGCACCTTTTACATTTCTTATAAAAGAAATGTATAGAATTCGCTCAAACTTTCAAGATTTTTTCCGAGGCCCGGAGGGCCGAATCTTATATACCAATCGACTCAGCTCGACGATTTGGGACAATGTCTGTGTGTGTGTGTGTCTGTGTGTGTATGTAACGGACAAATTCTCATTCGTGTTTCTCAGCAATGGCTGAACCGATCTTATCCAAACCAATTTTAAATGAAAGAACTAAAAAAACAGTATGAACGTTATTAATTTGTTTTTGATTCTGATGCTTAGTTTCTAAGATATGAATGTTTGAATGCGTAAAAATGGCGTTTTTCGCAGTTTTTTTCAAATTATCTGCCGAAATTGACAATATGGATTAACAATTTATATGTTTTTAGACAGCTTTAACGAATACCTTTCGAACAAGCTATAGATTGTTGAAATCGGACTATTATCAAAAGAGATATTTAACATTAAATGCGGACGAAAGATTTTTATCATTTCCCATTGCCAGAAATATGACCAAAAACATGTAATCTATTATTAACGCCAAAACGGCTTATTTTAGGTCAATAGTATCTTCGGTGAATTTAATGGAGGCAATATGCCCTTTCTTTTGGTATTGCGCTTTTGCTGATTAATCCCCCTATGAGTGAGATATTTTCACAAATTTTCTTGGAAGTGATTATATCGAAATGATGCCTTCAGCAAATTTGTAGCTCTTACTTTTGCGAATAACTTTACTGAAGACTTCAAATATCTATTTTGAATACTTTAAAAGTTATGGCTTGTTGTTTGTGGATTACTCTTTGTCGCCTATTTTTTGTTCAATATAGTAATAATGCATTGAAATAAGCCAAACATTATTACGATAAAACGAATTTTGTATTTCATTTTTCTATCTACAACCGCTAGAAATAATCATCGAACACTTCCAAGTTGTCTGGAAGGAACTTGATAGCTTATCAGTGCAAAAATGTTCATTTGTGCGAACCTTCTGACTGCAATATTTCTAACTCATGACCGATCGATCTGAAACATATCGGAAAATGAAAAGCGAAATAAATAACTCCAAGCAACGGCATTGCCAAGAGAAGGTTTTGGGGTTTAACACCATACAACGCCCCCCCCCCCGCCACCCAACACCCAAAAAAAATTTATTGGATTGAAGTTGAAAATTTATTGATGCAGACTGATTTAATTCAATATTACAATAACAATTATCTGATCCATAGATTAATAACCTGTTGTTGTAAACATCATGAGGACTTTTGATAAATTGTCGGAATGGGGTCCTCCTGATATGTAACTGATCTATTGGTCTTGATTTCACAGTTGTCTAATAGCATCAATATCAAATTCCTGCCTGAAAATATTCCAATAGAAAATACCACAGTTCTGTAATCAATCATAATCCTCAGATTTATTTTCAAATTGAGCTCGTTTTTGTAGAAATGTATTGTAATAAGGGTCTTTATTTAATAGGAAGCGAAGTTAAAATTGATTTAATGTCTATGAAACATAGAACTGCGCACCAAAAAATGCATAACTTTCAACATTTGCTAAAAATGTTTTTGCCTTTCTCATTCACTCTAAAATTCGTCAATCTAATCCCGACCGGGAGGGCCGAGTGTCATATGCCAATCGACTCAGTTCGTCGAGATCGGAAAATGTCTGTGTGTATGTATGTGTGTCTGTGTATGTGGAAAAAAATGTGACCTCTGTTAATCAGAGATGGCTGGATCGATTTGAACAAAGTTAGTCTCAAATGAAAGGTACAACCTTCCCATCGGCTGCAATTGAATTTTTTATTGATTGGACTTCCGGTTCCGGAGTTACGAGTTGAAGAGTGCAACCACACAGCAAATTCCCATATAAACTGAAATGAAAAATTTTAAAAATCAAATTTGTATTTTTGATGCCAAATGACTTTATAATGCATCGAGATTTGATGTAAACTCGAAAAAAATAATGTTTGACAAAAATTGATTTTTTTGGACTTTGGTACATTTTTGCCTTTCTCATATAGAAAGGTTCTGCATTCACTCTAAAAATCGTCAATCATACCGGCCCGGAGGAAGTATGCAGTGAGTGGTTGCTACTTTAAAATTAAAATTAGTTTAAAATTTCTAAACAAGTTGAAAATTTTCGGCAGGACCCGGACCTCCCGGATCTTACTATGTGATATTGAAACATCGCTTGAAACCAGCGGCGGTCAAGCGATGTTTCAGTATCACATAGTATCTCAAGATCGTGGCTGTTGATCCATTGTACGCATGTGCAAATCGTACTGAACATGTAATATTATTTTCCACCATTGTATTGAACATAACCAGCCATGGAATCGTAGTCTGGACGAATGAGACAAGCACAATTGCACCACTAGGTGGATTAAAACAGGTTTTTATTTTGGGAATGCGTCGAGTTGAGACGAAAACGTAATATGATTAATAACGAGGATAACACTTTTCGAATGTAGAGAGAAATTTATGAAAAATGACGATTTCCATTCGAATCTAGCAGGTCCTGATCGATTTTGATGAGAATTTGATTTTTGTTGTATGATCAATTATATGTATAGGTCAAATGTTCAAAAACAGTAATTTAAGGTCAAGATAACATCATTTTGAAACCGCCAATTTCGGAGGTTTAGTATCTTCGATAAGTTTTACATACGTTAAACAGCGCATCACTTGATAAAATAATTTTGGCGGTATATCGTCCAAGAAGTATTTATGGTGAATTTTCTCAGGTTAATATTCATGACTACAATAATGCCGTTTGGACAGTAAGATCGATTTTCACCAAACCCCCACCAATTGTAACATTGGTATTGTAAAAAAAACGTAAGGGCGATACTTCAATGCTGATAGGTGGGACCGAAAAAGTAAACAATTGTCAAAGGGGCGATACTATCATTTCGTCAATTTCAATAGCAAACACAAATTTTAATTTAATAATTTCAAATACTTCATGAAGTTTTGGGTTTGGATCACTGAATCATGCAATCTAGGATGCAAAAAACACAATAGTTCTTAAATAGGAAATAAAACCAAGTCTGGAAATATTCACTGTTGATTTTCTTTGAATGGTGTCACTGCTAGTATCGCTTTTTTTCCAGAAAAAGCGTTGATTTTTAGGTCTCAGTCGTGTTGGAAATTTGAGTAAAGTATAAACTTCATTTCGATTCAAAAAAAAAAATTCGATTTTTTGGCTCAGTACAATATATAAATCCTTTAGGAAAATTCAGTTTTCCCACCACAATTTAGATATTTTATTAACACAGCATTAACAATAATTCGTTGGTATGTCTATTTTATAGGCCATTTTTTCGCTTTCCCATTGATTTGGTTTGAGATTTCTAGCACTGATGTTGTCCTATGCCTATGCTGAGTCCTGCCACTATCCCATGTAGTATGTGTTATCAAAAACATCGCGAAGCATCAAGTTCTAAATGTTCTCAAACGATATAATATCCGAAGAGAGTGATAAGAGTTATAAGAAATGTCTCATCACCCTGTTAGGTGGATTAAAGGCGTTTTGCCTTTCTCATATAAAGAAAGGCTATGCAATCACTGTAAAAATCGACTTTTTAACCGAGGCCCGGAGGGCCGAGTGTCATACATCATTCGATTCAGTTCGTCGAGATCGGCAAATGTCTGTGTGTGTGTATGTATGTGTGTGTGTGTATGTGTGTGTATGTGTGTGTGTGTCATTTAAACTCACACAATTTTCTCAGAGATGGCTGAACCGATTTTCGCAAACTTAGTTTCATCTGAAAGGTATAACGCTCCCATAAGCTGCTATTGAATTTTTAGTTGATCCGACTTCCGGTTCCGGAGTTACGGGTTGAAGAGTGCGGTCACACAGCAAATTCCCATATAAACTGGTACCACCATGATGTTCAAATGATGTAAAACATATTAAAATTGATGTAACATTACTCTAGTTTGCGGGTCTGGATCACTAATGATCAATCAAAGCAGCTTTGACCACATTGGCCACCTATGACGGTTCATGACGCCCCCAGGGAACCCGCCAAGTTCCTAAGCTAATATCACACCCATTCCCCAACGAATTCTCTACCGATTTTTACAAACTTGATTTCAAATGAAAGATACAGTAATGCCATTGACTGCTGCTGAATTTCATTCTGTTCTGACTCTTGCTTCCGGAGTTACAGGGGTGTTAGTAAGGATACACTGGAATTTCCCATATAAATCGGTACAATCGTAATACCTCAGAGGCTAAAAACTATTGAAATGGTCACCAAATAACTTCTAATCGCAGATCTAGATCACTGATTGCCAATCAAACATTCTTTGAATATATTGTCCACTATCGACGATTCCGGAAGTCCGGAATTCCGGGCATATTCCACAATTAAAGTCACATCGGTTCTTCGGTGATGACTGAACCGATTTTCTCAAACCAAGTCTCAAATGGATGGCAAAATATGCAGTTGAGTATTACGTCGCCGCCCCTCCTACCCCCGCCTTGCCCTTACACCTCCCTCCTTCATCACTCCCCTCCCTTGGACCACCCTCACGCCCGCATTTCCTTCATCCACCCCGTATACCCAAAATAAGATGAAGGATTTCTGACGCATCCTCCACTCTCACTCTACTAACCCCCCATTCCCTCCACTTTCAAACCCATTCCACCAACATTTCAAAATATAATTACATGAAGATAACATTGAACTCATGCTGATTAAGGTAATTAAATACTATTCTTTTGCCTTTCTCATATAGAAAGGTTATGCAATTGCTCCAAAAACCGACTTCCTAACCGAAGCCCGGAGGGCCGATTCTCATATAACATTCGACTCAGTTCGCCGAGATCGCAAAATATCTGTGTGTATGTATGTGTGTTTGTATGTGCGTATGTATGTGTGCATGTATGTATGTATGTATGTATGTATGTATGTATGTATGTATGTATGTATGTATGTATGTATGTATGTATGTGTGTGTATGTGCGGATTTGTTAACAAAATGTCCACATCGGTTTCTCGGAGATGGTTGAACCGATTTTTAGAAACTAAGATTCAAATGAAAGGTATACTATTCTCATAGGTTGCTATTGAATTTCATTTTCAACCGACATCTTGTTCCGGATTACGAGTTGAAGAGTATGGTTACAAAACAAAATTTGTTGATTTGTCCACATCGGTTTCTCGGAATTTTCTGAACCGATTTTGACAAACTTGATTTTAAATGGAAGGTCCATCAGCTGCTGTTGAATTTTGTGTGGATCCGAGTTCTGGTTCCTGAATTACAGGGTGATACGTACGATCACGCAGCAAATCTTGATTCTAACGAATTCTGCGATGAATGTAAAAAGGTGAAATTTTTGCCTTTCTCAATAGAAAGGTATTGCAATTACTCTGAAAACCGACTTTTTAACGGAGGCCCGGAGGGCCGAGTGGCATATACCATTCGATTCAGTTCGTCGAGTTCGGCAAATGTCTGAGCGTGTGTATGTATGTGTGTGTATGTGCGTCTGTGTGTGTATGTGACCAAAAATGTCACTCATTTTTCTCAGAGCTGGCTGAACCGATTTTGACAAACTTAGTCTCAAATGAAAGATACAACGTTCCCATAGGCTGCTATTGAATTTCTGATGGATCCGACTTCCGGTTCCGGAATTACAGGGTGGTGAGCACGATCACGCAGAAAATGTCGATTTTAATAAATTCTGCAATGAATGTATAAAGGTGAAAATTTTTCCAAAATATGACCACAACTGCTTCGATTTGTAGTATTAGGTCACTAACATCCATTCAAAGTCTTTTTGGCCCCATTGGCCACCATCATCGGTTCTGGAAGCCCCGGCGGAAGTATCCAAATTCAGAATAACAGTCACATCGGTTTCCCGGAGATGGCTGGACCGATTCAACCAAACTTAGTCTCAAATGAAAGGTGTTGTGCATTCGTAAATGGTTATTTAATTTCATCCCGATCTGACTTCCGGTTCCGGAGTTACAGGTTGTGGCGTGCGATCACATAGCAAATTGCGATTCAAATCGATACTCCGATGAAAGCAAAAAAGGTAAAAATTTCGCTAAAATGTCTCTCAAACAACTTAAATTTGCTGTTCTAGGTCATCGACGGCCAACCAAACTTTCGTTGACTACATTGACCACCATAGACGGTTCCGGAAGTGCCCGGGAAAAGCGGCCATCTTTCAAAATTGACGAACTCACATCAGTTTCCCGGAAATGGTTGGGCCGATTTTCACAAACACTGTCCCAAATGATAGCTATAGTATCCCCACAGATGTCTATAAAATTTCGTACGGATCGCTTGGATGCGTCCGGAAATATAGACTAATCCATCCGGTCACATATGAAATTCCCATATAAGCCGGAACTAAATTTTTTTTCAAAGGGGGGACCCCATGAAATTTCAGAAATCAAATTCGTTTTTGATGCCAAACATCTTTAAAATGCATGAAACGTCGAGATTTTATGTTATCTCGAATTTTTTTTTTATGAAGATCGACTTTTTGGGACTGCCGATTTCGCACCTTTTTGCCTTTCTCATATAAAGAAAGGCTATGCAATCACTGTAAAAATCGACTTTTTAACCGAGGCCCGGAGGGCCGAGTGTCATACACCATTCGATTCAGTTCGTCGAGATCGCCAAATGTCTGTGTGTGTGTATGTGTGTGTGTGTCATTTAAACTCACACAATTTTCTCAGAGATGGCTGAACCGATTTTCGCAAACTTAGTTTCATCTGAAAGGTATAACGCTCCCATAAGCTGCTATTGAATTTTTAGTTGATCCGACTTCCGGTTCCGGAGTTACGGGTTGAAGAGTGCGGTCACACAGCAAATTCCCATATAAACTGGTACCACCATGATGTTCAAATGATGTAAAACATATTAAAATTGATGTAACATTACTCTAGTTTGCGGGTCTGGATCACTAATGATCAATCAAAGCAGCTTTGACCACATTGGCCACCTATGACGGTTCATGACGCCCCCGGGGAACCCGCCAAGTTCCTAAGCTAATATCACACCCATTCCCCAACGAATTCTCTACCGATTTTTACAAGCTTGATTTGAAATGAAAAATACAGTAATGCCATTGACTGCTGCTGAATTTCATTCGGTTCTGACTCTTGCTTCCGGAGTTACAGGGGTGTTAGTAAGGATACACTGGAATTTCCCATATAAATCGGTACAATCGTAATACCTCAGAGGCTAAAAACTATTGAAATGGTCACCAAATTACTTCTAATCGCAGATCTAGATCACTGATTGCCAATCAAACATTCTTTGAATATATTGTCCACTATCGAAGATTCCGGAATTCCGGGCATATTCCACAATTAAAGTCACATCGGTTCTTCGGTGATGACTGAACCGATTTTCTCAAACCAAGTCTCAAATGGAAGGCAAAATATGCAGTTGAGTATTACGTCGCCGCCCCTCCTCCCCCCGCCTTGCCCTTACACCTCCCTCCTTCATCACTCCCTTCCTCTTGGACCACCCTCACGCCCGCATTTCCTGCATCCACCCCGTATACCGAAATAAGATGAAGGATTTCTGACGCATCCTCCACTCCCACTCTACTAACCCCCCATTCCCTACACGTTCAAACCCATTCCACCAACCTTTCCAAATTATAATCACATGAAGATAACATTGAACTCATGCTAATTAAGCTAATTAAATATTATTCTTTTGCCTTTCTCATATAGAAAGGTTATGCAATTGCTCCAAAAACCGACTTTCTAACCGAGGCCCGGAGGGCCGAGTCTCATATAACATTCGACTCAGTTCGCCGAGATCGCAAAATATCTGTGTGTATGTATGTATGTATGTATGTATGTATGTAAGTATGTATGTAAGTATGTATGTATGTATGTATGTATGTATGTATGTATGTATGTATGTATGTATGTATGTATGTATGTATGTATGTATGTATGTATGTATGTATGTATGTATGTATGTATGTATGTATGTATGTATGTATGTATGTATGTATGTATGTATGTATGTATGTATGTATGTATGTATGTATGTATGTATGTATGTATGTATGTATGTATGTATGTATGTATGTATGTATGTGTATGTGCGGATTTGTTAACAAAATGTACACATCGGTTTCTCGGAGATGGCTGAACCGATTTTTACAAACTAAAATTCAAATGAAAGGTATAATATTTCCTTAGGTTGCTATTGAATTTCATTTTCAACCGACATCTTGTTCCGGATTACGAGTTGAAGAGTATGGTTACAAAACAAAATTTGTTGATTTATCCACATCGGTTTCTCGAAATTTTCTGAACCGATTTTGACAAACTTAATTTTAAATGAAAGGTCCATCAGCTGCTGTTGAATTTTGTGTGGATCCGAGTTCTGGTTCCTGAATTACAGGGTGATACGTACGATCACGCAGCAAATCCCGATTCTAACGAATTCTGCGATGAATGTAAAAAGGCGAAATTTTTTCCAAAATGTAAACACAACTGTTGAATTTGTAGATCTAGGTCCCCAACAGTCATTCAAAGTCTCTTTGGCCACACTGGCCACCATCGACGGATCCTGAAGTATCCAAATTCAGAATAATGGTTATATTGGTTTCTCGAAAATGGCTAGATCGATTTGATCAACTTAGTCTCAAATGAAAGGTGTTGCGTCCCCGGAAACTGATATTAAATTCCATCTCCATCCGACTTCCGGCTCCGGAGTTACGGGTTGTGGAGTGCGATCACACAGAAAACTTCGATTCAAACCGATACCGCGATGAATGCAAAAAGGTGCTCTTATATATACTTACCAAGTGTAATAAGAATGAAAGACATTTCCATACTGTTATATCGTACGAACCAGCTTTTAAATCATAGTTTGGAGAAATGAGAAAGGCACAATTGCACCTCTAGGTGGATTAAAACAGGTTTTTCAATTTAATATTAATGTAGCTGTTTTTTCTTTTACAAAATTTTAGAACTCGAATAGTGATTTTTTCTTGTATATTTGTCATGTCATGTATAATAATAAAATGTAATATATTCATTTGAAAGCTTTTAATGAATATAAACAACGCAAACATTCACGTGTTCATGATTGAGAAAGGCACAATTGCACCGCTAGGTGGATTAAAATAGGTTTTTTCAGTTCAATATTACCGTGGCTTCAAAATTTTAGAACTCGAATAATGATTTATTTTCCTGTATATAGTTGTCATGTGATGTACAATAATAAAATGTAATATATGCTTTTAAAAGCATTTAATGAATATAAACAACGCACACATTCTCGTGATTCATGATTGAGAAAGGCACAATTGCACCGCTAGGTGGATTAAAATAGGTTTTTTTTATGAAAATCGGCTTTTTGGGATTGCCGATTTCGCACCTTTTTGCCTTTCTCATATAAAGAAAGGCTATGCAATCACTGTAAAAATCGACTTTTGAACTGAGGCCCGGAGGGCCGAGTCTCATACGATTCAGTTCGTCGAGATCGGCAAATGTCTGTATGTGTATGTATGTGTGTGTATGTGTGTGTCTGTCATTTAAACTCACACAATTTTCTAAGAGATGGCTGAACCGATTTTCGCAAACTTAGTTTCATCTGAAAGGTATAACGCTTCCATAAGCTGCTATTGAATTTTTAGTTGATCCGACTTCCGATTCCGGAGTTACGGGTTGAAGAGTGCGGTCACACAGCAAATTCCCATATAAACTGGTACCACCATGACGTTCAAATGATGTAAAACATATTAAAATTGATGTAACATTACTCTAGTTTGCGGGTCTGGATCACTAATGACGAATAAAAGTAGCTTTGACCACATTGGCCACCTATGAAGGTTCATGACGCCCCCGGGGAACCCGCCAAGTTCCTAAGCTAATATCACACCCATTCCCCAACGAATTCTCTACCGATTTTTACAAACTTGATTTCAAATGAAAGATACAGTAATACAATTGACTGCTGCTGAATTTCATTCCGTTCTGACTCTTGCTTCCGGAGTTACAGGGGTGATAGTAAGGATACACTGGAATTTCCCATATAAATCGGTACAATCGTAATACCTCAGAGGCTAAAAACTATTGAAATGGTCACCAAATAACTTCTAATCGCAGATCTAGATCACTGATTGCCAATCAAACATTCTTTGAATATATTGTCCACTATCGACGATTCCGGAAGTCCGGAATTCCGGGCATATTCCACAATTAAAGTCAAATCGGTTCTTCAGTGATGACTGAACCGATTTTCTCATACCAAGTCTCAAATGGAAGGCAAAATATGCAGCTGAGTATTGCATCAGAGCCCCTCCGCCCCCCCCCCCCGCCTTGCCCTTACATCTCCCTCTTTTATCACTACCGTCCCCTTGGACCACCCTCACGCCCGCATTTCCTTCATCCACCCCGTATACCGAAATAAGATGAAGGATTTCTGACGCATCCTCCACTCCCACTCTACTAACCCCCCATTCCCTCCACTTTCAAATCCATTCCACCAACATTTCAAAATATAATCACATGAAGATAACATTGAACTCATGCTGATTAAGATTGTTAAATATTATTCTTTTGCCTTTCTCATATAGAAAGGTTATGCAATTTCTCCAAAAACCGACTTTCTAACCGAGGCCCGGAGGGCCGAGTCTCTTATAACATTCGACTCAGTTCGCCGAGATCGCAAAATATCTGTTTTTTTTACAATGAAGAAGACCTTTACGTCCTAGCCCAGTAGACGTGCTATTGGTAGGGTCCAATCTACCACACGGGGTGCACTGGGGGCGTGTGGGGCTCGAATGGTGAGGCTGCTATTAATACCGACTAAACTCCATTGGGCTCTGCCATCATTCCTCCCAGGAACTACCTCTCGGTATTACTTCTGGTGGGATGGCTGTACTAAATGAACTCATTCACTCTCACTCACGCGTTCATACGTCCTGTATGAGGCTTACTTGGGTGCTCTCTCAATCGCACTTTGATTCACTCTCAAACACTCCCACATGAGGCTGACTTTTGTGCTCACCTTTTACGTTCCATGCGAGGCTGACTTGTGTGCTCACCTTACTCATTCCTTGCTAAGCTTACTTTTGTGCTCGCCCTACCCATACCATGTGAGGCTGACTTGGGTGCTCACCCTATCACCTGATTCACTCTCAATCGTGCCACTCTATTGTACCTTTGTCACTCCCCCTGGCATCCCATGTGGGACATTTTTCTTAGGCCCCACTTCTGACATACCATGCGAGGCTGACTTGTGTGCTCACCTTTTTCATTCCTTGCTAGGCTTACTTTTGTGCTAGCCTCTACCATACCATGTGAGGCTGACTTTTGTGCTCACCCTTAACATGCCGTGTGAGACTGACTTGGATGCTCACCCTTTCACTCCTCTGCCATGCCATGAGGTATCGATAGCTACGTCCCAACATACTACGCTACGACCCTCCCGTCTTGGCATGAGGCAGTCCACTTATACGCCTATACACTCACTCTTCTGTCTTGCTTCGGGGTGGCTGGGTTTACCCCTTACGCGGTTGCCATTCGCTGCGCCAAACCTGCCTCGGCATGAACAGACCATTCACTCCCTTTTTTGCGCTTGGCCTTTTTCGCTCCAGCTAACCAATCACTAGTTGGCTGTGCCCGTCATCTGTTGCTCGGTTCGCCAGATTACCTGTAGCCTACTGGCAATCTGGATGGTAGCAGCCGAGACTGCGTTATACTTCTCCACCGATTGACACATTCGCTGAATAAGGATATCAGGGATTGTGTCCCAGCCACTGACGTCAAGCATTGCTCTTCTTTCGACGTCGAACCGATGACATACGAACAGTATGTGTTCGGCAGTTTCGTCTACACCTGGGCAGTCCGGGCAGACTGGGACCTCCGCGTGCCCGAACCTGTGGATGTACTGTCGGAAACAGCCATGGCCTGACAGGAATTGTGTCAGGTGGAAGTGAACTTCCCCATGGGGTCTTCCCACCCAGCTCGATAAAAATATCTGTGTGAATGTATGTGTGTATGTATGTGTGTATGTTTTTTTTGTTTTTTTAGAGCAGTAAAAAAATTTCAGGAAAACCCTGAGTGAGGAAAAATGTTCAAAAACCCCAATGTCTCAGGGAACGGGTTTGGGCTGCCATCACCCGACCCGCTAAAAACCACTGCTCTTGCCCAGAACCTGATTCCTCCCCGGCACTATTTTACGGCATTACTCTTTGAGATATTTGCTTTAACATGTTAGTTACTCTCACAAGTTGATGAGTAGTTGAATGTCCAATACGAAATCCAAACTGCTCAGGAAGAAAAATAGAATTCTCATTGATATGTGACACCATTCTAGTTAGGATGATTTTTTCGAATAATTTACTAATAGAAGAGAGTAAGCTAATTGGTCGATAGCTAGATGCTTCTGCTGGGTTTTTATCTGGCTTCAAAATAGGAATAATCTTGGCATTTTTCCATCTTTCAGGGAAGTAGGCTAATTCAAAACATTTGTTGAATATTTTGACCAAGCATCTCATGGTGATTTCGGGAAGGTTTTTAAGAAGAATGTTGAAAATTCCATCATAACCTGGAGCTTTCATATTTTTTAACTTTTTCAGGATAGATTTGACTCATCATAGTTTGTTTCAACAATGTCGTCTAGAGACAATACTTGATTTGAAACGTTTTCATATTTTTGTAAGACTTCGGTTTCAATAGGACTCACAACGTTAAGATTAAAATTATGGACGCTTTCAAAGTGCTGAGCAAGTTTTTGAGCTTTTTCTTCGTTTGTAATAAGTATGTGGTCACCTTCCTTCACTTGCCTTTCTGGAAGGACCAAGGCATGTTGGAAGAATTAAATATTTCTTTAGGCTGAATTGTTCTTGAAAAATGTTTTAGTCTTGAAAAAGACTGATTGAGTAGAAAAAGTAGGTAGTCTTGAAAAAGACTAATTGTCGAAAAAATATAGGTAGTCTTGAGAAAGACTGATCGAGCGAAAATATAGGTAGTCTTGAGAAAGACTGTTGCTGTTAAAAAACTCCAGGTAAACCAGGAGCTATCAAGATTTGTGACCGGTTCGAACGAAGGTTCAAGCCGGTAGGTCATACCATAGTTTACATCTTCTATTCCGTAGAAATGATTCCACGGAATACATAGTATGGCATTTTCCAGAGCGTGTGGGTCAAAATTCACAATCACGATAAGTGTACCGAGTGGATGGGCGATCGATTTCAAAGCCGAGTGACACAAAAATTAAATCGTGGTGCGACAACCCGGGAAAACTGACAGCGAGTGACTGAGGAGCATTCATTCAAATCGCTCACGCTTGCTGCTAGGACGAAGCAGATCAGTGTTGAAGTCCCCAATTCTAACCAAAGATAAAGCTCGGTAAAAATATTTTGAACGCAAGGGTCAGCAATGTTGGAATTTTTTTCAACGTGTTTAAGCCCCCAGGTTGAAACAAATGTTGCACCCAGCTTGTAAGTGGATCATAGATTTCTTTATTCACAGCTGCTGTGATTCGCTGGAGGTGTATGGTGAACTACCATGCGGTTTCATCGTTTCCATGCATGTGGGGTGTGTACATCGATTTTTTATTTTCAAAAAATTATATCTCCGAAACCTCTAGATATGACACAAAAATATGTTTGGATATGTTGTGTAGAATTGAATAGTCTTTCAAATAAAAATATGAAAGTATGGAGTAGTTAAGGACCCTCGCAGTGAAAATCAAGAAAAATCAATTAATACGTAATTTATTCATACAGAACTCATTTTTTTCAAAGTTCACCATTTTTTCTTTAAACTACTCTTAAACACCTGTCATTTGACCTATAACCGATAAAAATCGGTGCAGCGGTTCAAAAGTTATGAATTTTAAAACTTAAAAAATCACGATTTTTTAACACCCCAATGACAAAAAAACGTAGTGTGACGAGTCCATTTTCGCCATGTTTCTATTATCACGCTACCCATTTGAAACCGTTGGTTAGAGCAGTATCTGCCATCTTTGTTCAACGCATTGAGTCAAATGGTAGCGCAACAATAGGAGTACTCCATTCGAGTTTTCGTTGCGCTCAAACACAAGAATTTCACTGTTTTCAGCGCACTTGTGTAATTATCTTGGTTCTTAACAACGAAGCAAAGCTGTTGATGTCAATTTTTACGCATTCCATTGATTGTAGGCCAAGAAATTTATGAATTAGTGAGACACCCTGCTTAGTATGGTGAAAATAGGCACTTTACCCTATCTAATATTTTTCGGTAAGGAACGATTTCACCAAATATTACCAAATTCTGAGAGATCGTATAACTTTCTTTCTTGGAATTATATATATATATATATATATATATATATATATATATATATATATATATATATATATATATATATATATATATATATATATATATATATATATATATATATATATATATATATATATATATATATATATATATATATATATATATATATATATATATACATATATATATATATATATATATATATATATATATATATATATATATATATATATATATATATATATATATATATATATATATATATAATCTACAACCCCTAGCGTCATTCCAAATCATGAAAAAAAGACACTGTCAAAATTTGAGCGAAATCGGTAAACCCTAACCCTTCCCCCAAAGAGCTTAGAATTTGTATGGGATTTTTGGCCGAAAAGGTTATTTGAAAAGAAAAAGGTAGGTACTATTTGGCTAAGCAAATTGACAGTCTACGTCGTGTTAAAATAACCAGCTACTTGATACACTTTGTGGATGACTAGTCGTGAGACACATCATTGGGTACTCTTTGGAACACAACCAGAAGAATTCGAAATCGAAAGGTAAAGGTAAAGGTGCAGATTGTAATACTGCGCAGAATATCATTCGATATGCAAGTAATGTCTTAATTGACTCATCCATGACAATGATGGAGTTTTTAATTAAACTCCAAGGCTTCAACAATAATGCTCAGGGTCAAAACAAAATCAAATTCAACTCGATGAAAAATCTTTCTTACAAAAAGACGCTAGTTCAATTTATTAATTGATTATTTTTCAAACAGAATATTGTTGCGTGTGACAGAAGACAAGTGATAGATATTTCATTTCATCGCCCACACTCGCAAAATAACCCTCATCTGTTCTCAAGTAAATGCCATGACGTTCACTACCATAAAATGTTATACATCGGGTCGCGAATAGATTTGGCTTGCAGAATACGGCTCTGTCTACAAACCGGTCTAGCAGCAATACACCATATCATTGGAATCACTGAAAGTTCACTCCTGAAACCCTTATTTCATTATTGCGGATAATCTCGGCAAAATTAAGGGGTAGCGCTCATTGAATCATCATAACTCGACACAAGATCGAGAAACAAAAAACCCGTGGTGAAACAATTTTTGAAAAAAATAGAACGGGGTTTAAAATCAAAGTTTATATCGAGAACTAGAGATGTTCAATAAGGCAGTTACCAATGAAAATGGCCACATTTTAAATTAGAGATGGTCGGGTTCGGGATTTTGGACCCGAACCCGACTGGTTTCGGGTCTGGTTCGGGTTCTATAAATTTAAACATCTCGGGTTTAAGTCGGGTTCTGGGTTTTCAAAATTGAAATTCTCGGGTTCCAGATCGAAAAAATTGAAACCAGACCATCTCTAATTTTAATATTACCAGACCATATAGAAAATTTTTATTGCTTCGAAAAATTAACCGACGTAATTTTTAGCTTGATTCGATATCATTTATTTTTTACATTTCTTAGAACAGAAATGTATAGAATTCGCTCAAACTTTCAAGATTTGTTCCGAGGCCCGGAAGGCCGAATCTTATATACCAATCGACTCAGCTCGACGATTTGGGACAATGTCATTGTGCGTCTGTGGGTGTATGTAACGGACCAACTCTCATTCGTGCTTCTTAGCAATGGCTGAACCGATCTTATCCAAACCAAATGAAATGAAAGGCCTATTACCCAGATAGAACGATATTAAATGGTTTATGATTCTGATGTTTAGTTTCCAAGATATGAATGTTTGAAGTTGCAAAAATAGCGTTCTGCAGTTTTTTGAAGTTTGCTGCCGAAGTTGACCACGTAACTAAACAATTTATATATTTTTAGAAAGCTTATACGAATTCCTTTCCAACGAACTATAGATTGGTTAAGTCGGACTACTACCAAAAGAGATATTTAACATTAAATGCGGACGAATGATTTTTATCATTTCCCATTGCCAGAAATAAGATAAAAAACCTATTTTAATCCACCTAGCGGTGCAATTGTGCCTTTCTCAATCATGAATCACGAGAATGTGTGCGTTGTTTATATTCATTAAAAACTTTTAAATGCATATATTACATTTTATTATTATACATCACATGACAACTATATACAGGAAATAAATCATTATTCGAGTTCTAAAATTTTGAAAAAGAAAAAACAGCCATGGTAATATTGAACTGAAAAAAAAGGTGCGAAATCGGCAAAGTCCCAAAAAGTCGATCTTTATAAAAAAAAAATTTTCGAGATAACATAAAATCTCGACGTTTCATGCATTTTTAAGATGTTTGGCATCAAAAATACGAATTCGATTTCTGAAATTTCATGGGGTCCCCCCTTTGAAAAAAAAAATTGAGTTCCGGCTTATATGGGAATTTCATATGTGACCGGACGATTTAGTCTATATTTCCGGACCCATATAAGCGATCCGTACGAAATTTTATAGACATCTGTGGGGATATTATAGCTATCATTTGGGACTAAGTTTGTGAAAATCGGCCAAACCATTTCCGGGAAACTGATGTGAGTTCGTAAATTTTGAAAGGTGGCCGCTTTTCCCAGGTACTTCCGGAACCATCTATGGTGGTCAATGTAGTCAACGAAAGTTTGGTTGGCCGTCGGTGACCGAAAACAGCAAATTTAAGTTGTTTGAGAGACATTTTAGCGAAATTTTTACCTTTTTTGCTTTCATCGGAGTATCAGTTTGAATCACAATTTGCTATGTGATCGCACGCCACAACCTGTAACTCCGGAACCGGAAGTCGGATCGGGATGAAATTAAATAGCCATTTACGGGGACGCAATACCTTTCATTTGAGGTCAAGTTTAGTCGAATTGGTCTAGCCATCTCCGAGAAACCGATGTGACTGTTATTCTGAATTTAGATACTTCCGCCGGGGCTTCCGGAACTGAGGATGGTGGCCAATGTGGCCAAATAGACTTTGAATGGATGTTAGTGACCTAATACTACAAATCGAAGCAGTTGTGGTCATATTTTGGAAAAAAATTCACCTTTATACATTCATTGCAGAATTTATTAAAATCGACATTTTCTGCGTGTTCGTACTTATCACCCTGTAATTCCGGAACCGGAAGTCGGATCCATTAGAAATTCAATAGCAGCCTATGGGAACGTTGCACCTTTCATTTGAGACTAAGTTTGTCAAAATCGGTTCAGCCATCTCTGAGAAAAATGAGTGACATTTTTGGTCACATACACACACATACACACACATACATACATACATACATACATACATACATACATACATACATACATACATACATACATACATACATACATACATACATACATACATACATACATACACACATACATACACACAGATATTTTGCGATCTCGGCGAACTGAGTCGAATGTTATATGAGACTCGGCCCTCCGGGCCTCGCACTATGGGTCACAAGGGCGGTTTTTCGGTACAAAAATCAATAACTCCCAAACCGTTCATTTTAGAGAAATTATGTCTGAGAGAATATTTTTGGAAATTAAATTGGCTTTCTTTTAAAGTAAAATATAACTGGGTGGTCCTCTCCAACATTCTTTTCGAAAAAGTATTTTTCGAACTAAATGGTGTAGCAAGGTACTTACTTCAGCAAAGTTGTAGAAAAATGTTTTTCAAGTAACATTTTCAAATGCATCAAAGTTATAGCATTATCGGTTTTCGTACTATAATTATTTTTCTTCTTTAACCTAGGGTGTTTCTGAAAAAGTCAGTTTTTTAACTATATTTTTTAAGTAGTTAGTCTATCTTAATACTCTCTATGAAGCAATTTTAGTACTTTTCATTGCACATATTTTTTCTGAAGAATGTGAATCGATATCATTTTTCGTTATCGAGTTACGATCATTTTTTTAAATAAAAATGATAGTTTTCAATGACCTCTAACTCAGAAGGTTGCAAAAAGTAGCAGCTAAATTTGTACTTTTTCGAAAGTGCATCAAAAATACTATAAAGTATCTCAAAATCAACTTTTGCTTTTTTATCCTTCAGCGAAAAATGTTGACTTCAACATTATGATCAAATGACATCAGCTTACGGCTGTTTTTAACCCTCTCATTCCCAACTTTTTTCTAGTGCATGTAGGGTTTCAAAAATATTTTTCCTTGAAAACGGTTGGGTCAAGAAACACGAAA
The DNA here is from genome assembly GCF_030247195.1 of Topomyia yanbarensis. Taxonomy (NCBI): domain Eukaryota; kingdom Metazoa; phylum Arthropoda; class Insecta; order Diptera; family Culicidae; genus Topomyia; species Topomyia yanbarensis. The sequence goes on from NC_080671.1 coordinate 275,795,833, forward strand.
AGCCTATTTCCATAAAGATAGGTGCTTCCATGGCAGTGCTAGAAGCTGGTCAATTTTGTCCTTGTAATGCTCAATGCAATTCTCCTAGAATAATTACAATAGTCCAATTACGTAGAAAACGTAGCAAACGACAGTCTAAATTGTTAAGTTTTATCAGTTTTCAATAATATTGCACCATAACGAAGATATATGAAAAAATCACTTTCCGTCGTCAACGTAAACTATCCCTGGCAGCACTGCTCCATCGGAATCCAATCAGACTAATTGCAATAACTTCAGTTCTAGAGCTGATCCTTGTAACTGTTAATACTCAAATTAAAGGCAATAATCACATTAATGAGCCTTACTTGTTTTTGTGAGCAAATCTCGCCTCAATCAAAAGTTCTAGCTGTTCAAAAACGTTGTTGTCCACAAACAACATGGGCATGAATGGGTTAAGCGCCTGGTCATCGCCATTTAGCACCTGCTTTGTTAGATCAAAAAGTCGAGTCGAGGTTTAAATGATTTTTGAGCTTGTCAAATATATGTACACAAATATTGAAAACGTTAGGCTCAGGCAGATATTTATATTACTATTCTACATAACTATTTTACTATAATGGACATCATCATAATTATTATAACCACAATCATCCACATCATCAGCATCGTCGTCGCTATAGTTATCTGAATCGTGTTTCTTTTCCCAAAGATTAAGTTTCCTTTTCCTTTTCAAGCACAATTCATGCACTCGGTTTTTTGGACATTATATAAACAGTATAAAATGTAGAGCATGTTACTTTAAAAAGCGAATGAATTAAGGATTACACTTCATTCTGTTCTGAGTAAGCGACGAATTTATGTGAATGCTGGTTTGGGAGGAAGTGCATTTTTTTGGAGCTGTTAACAGCTTCTCAAAATATTTCGATATTTTATCGAGCACTTTCGTCTCAATTTGATGACTGTCTTTCCAAAATTGATCAAACCTTTTACATGTTTTAATTGCTACAGCTTTTGCATTCTGAGCGAAATTCTTTTTTTCATTTTCTCCCACATCAAATGATCTCATAATTTTCTCAAACCCAGCCTTTATTTTATTTCTATCTTCACCTTTGGTCACTTTCCAGAGATCGAATAATTTTCTTTTATCCATTTTAACGGAACTAATAATACAAAGCACTACACGCGTTCATCAAAGCAGTCGTCGGCTACTGCGAATCGATACATGAATGGGATTGATACCAATTAAACTGTCACGACTCGTGGTGTTGTTGTTTATATATGACATCGAAGGACAAAAAAGCAAAAGTTGATTTCGAGATATTTGATAGTGTTTTTTATGCATTTTCGAAAGAGTACAAATTTAGCTGCTACTTTTTGCAACCTTCTGAGTTAGAGGTCATTGAAAACTATCATTTTTATTTAAAAAAATGATCGTAACTCGATAACGAAAAATGATATCGATTCACATTCTTCAGCAAAAACATGCGCAATGAAAAGTACTAAAATTGCTTCATAGAGAGTATTAAGATAGACTAACTACTTAAAAAGTTATAGTTAAAAAACTGACTTTTTCAGAAACATCCTAAGTTAAAGAATAAAAATAATTATAACACGAAAACCGATAGTGCTATAACTTTGATGTATTTGAAAATGTTTCTTGAAAAACATTTTTCTACAACTTTGCTGAAGTAAGTACCTTGCTATACCATTTCGTTCGAAAAATAATTTTTCGAAAAGAATGTTCGAGAGGACCACCCTAGTTACATTTTACTTTAAAAGAAAGCCAATTTAATTTCCAAAAATATTCTCGAGACATAATTTCTCTAAAATGAACGGTTTGGAAGATATTGATTTTTGTACCAAAAAACCGCCCCTGCGACCCATAGTGCCTCGGTTAGAAAGTCGGTTTTTGGAGCAATTGCGTAACCTTTCTATATGAGAAAGGCAAAAGAATAGTATTTAATTAGCTTAATCAGCATGAGTTCAATGTTATCTTCATGTGATTATATTTTGAAATGTTGGTGGAATGGGTTTAAAAGTGGAGGGAATGGGGGGTTAGTAGAGTGGGAGTGGAGGATGCGTCAGAAATCCTTCATCTTATTTTGGTATACGGGGTGGATGAAGGAAATGCGGGCGTGAGGGTGGTCCAAGGGGAGGGGAGTGATGAAGGAGGGAGATGTAAGGGAAAGGCGGGGGGGCGGAGGGGCTCTGATGCAATACTCAGCTGCATATTTTGCCTTCCATTTGAGACTTGGTTTGAGAAAATCGGTTCAGTCATCACCGAAGAACCAATGTGACTTTATTTGTGGAATATGCCCGGAATTCCGGACTTCCGGAATCGTCGATAGTGGACAATATATTCAAAGAATGTTTGATTGGCAATCAATGATCTAGATCTGCGATTAGAAGTAATTTGGTGACCATTTCAATAGTTTTTAGCCTCTGAGGTATTACGATTGTACCGATTTATATGGGAAATTCCAGTGTATCCTTACTAACACCCCTGTAACTCCGGAAGCAAGAGTCAGAACAGAATGAAATTCAGCAGCAGTCAATGGTATTACTGTATCTTTCATTTGAAATCAAGTTTGTAAAAATCGGTAGAGAATTCATTGGGGAATGGGTGTGATATTAGCTTAGGAACTTGGCGGGTTCCCCGGGGGCGTCATGAACTGTCATAGGTGGCCAATGTGGTCAAAGCTGCTTTGATTGATCATTAGTGATCCAGACCCGCAAACTAGAGTAATGTTACATCAATTTTAATATGTTTTACATCATTTGAACATCATGGTGGTACCAGTTTGTATGGGAATTTGCTGGGTGACCGCACTCTTCAACCCGTAACTCCGGAACCGGAAGTCGGATCAACTAAAAATTCAATAGCAGCTTATGGGAGCGTTATACCTTTCATATGAAACTAAGTTTGCGAAAATCGGTTCAGCCATCTCTGAGAAAATTGTGTGAGTTTAAATGACACACACACACATACACACACACAGACATTTGCCGATCTCGACGAACTGAATCGAATGGTGTATGACACTCGGCCCTCCGGGCCTCCGTTAAAAAGTCGATTTTTACAGTGATTGCATAGCCTTTCTTTATATGAGAAAGGCAAAACAGTCAATGTATTATTAGCGCCAAAACGGCTAAATTTAGGTCAATGGTATCTTCGGAAAATTTAAAGCATACAATATACCCTTTCTTTTGGTATTGTGATTTTACTGAGTAATCCCCCTAAGAGTGAGATATTTTCATAAATTTGCTTGGAAGTGATTGTATTGAAATAGTGCCTTCAGCAAATTTGCTCTTACTTTTGCGAATAACTTTACTGAAGACATCAAATACATCTTTCGAATACTTTAAAAGTTATGGCTTGTTATTTGTGGATTAACGCCTACTATTTATTGTTCAATATAGTAATAATCCATTATAATAAGCCAAATATTATTTCGATAGAACGAATTACGTATTTCATTTTTCTATCTACAACCGCTGGAATAACCACCGAACAATTTCAAGTTGTCTAGATGGAACCTGATCACTTATCGGTGCAAAAAAATTTCGAGCCTTCTGACTTATAACCATCGGATCAATCTGAAACATATCTCGGAAAATGAAAAGCGAAATGAATAACTCTAAGCAGTGGTGTAGCATCCTCTTTGGGGTTTAACTACACCCCCCACCAAAAAAATTGAATCGAAGTTAAAAATTTATTGATGCTGACTGATTTGATTCAATATTACAATGATAATTATCTGATCAGTACATTGATAACCTATTCTTCGAAACATCATGAGGACTTTTGAAAAATTGTAGGAATGCGATCCTGATCTGTAACTGATCTATTGGTCTTGATCTCACAGTTGTCTAATAAAATCAATATCAAACACTTGCCTAAAAACATTCCAACAGAAACTCATTCCAGAGTTCTGAAATCAATGACAATCATAATCATAATTTCCTTCATATTGAGTTCAATTTTGAAGGAGTGTACTGTAATATGGATTAGGGTCTTATTTCAATTGGAAGCCAAACTGGAATTGCTTTAATGTATATGAAACTTAGAACTTAGAAAAATTGCATAACCCCCAACATTTGCTTAAAATATTTTTATTTTGGGAATGCGTCGAGTTGAGACGAAAACGTTATAGAATTAATAACGGCAGCCCTAAGTTTGCGCCGCTAAAACAACAAAAATGATCCATAAAAAATTGAAAAACGATCCATAAAAAAGTTGTCAATGTTCCATAAAACAATACTGAAAATCCATAAAAAAGTGTGAATGATCCATAAAAAAGGGTGATTTGATCCATAGATTATGTAAAATTGAACCATAAAATAATCGCAAAAGAGCACTAAAATAGTCATAAAAGAGCAATTAAAATGAACCAATGCCCCATAAAAATATTAGAAATGTTCCATAAAATGATACATTTTGCGCCATAAATTAACTGACATTGATCCATAGAATATTAACAATGTACATTAAAACACGTCGATATGTTCCATAATATCGACAAAAGTGCTCCACGGTATTACAAAATGGAGCAATAAAATGTCAGAAAAAGTTCCATAAATTTGATGAAAATGTTTGCTAAATAATTTTTCTTGGTCCATAGAAGATGTAAAAATGAACATTAGAAATGATTCATATATCGAACGTTAAATTATGGTTCATGGATATTTACAAAACGATCCATAAGAAAATAAAATGTTAAACGATCCATTAATATGTGCTTATGCACCAGAAAATTAAATTTAATGAATTCATGCGAAATTTTTGCTATTCGAACTAATAATAAAGTTTATTACATTTGGTTGTAATGTCAAACTACAACAAACAATGCGTACATTATAGTTAAACTTCAGCTTCCGTACCCAACTAGTCAGCTAACTGACCTTAGCTAACCTGAAATCATTATGGCAATTCTTTAAACGTCAGGGTATTTATGATATTAGAGCGCTGAGTGTTATTAGACCACCTATACAGGCTGGCATGAGTCGCAAATACTATCTGAATAACTATCTGAAGCGAAAACGGACACTTTATACACGAACACTGACTAATGTGGCTACGCCACATCGCTTTCTTGTGCACTGTCCGACTTCGCTGCCGTTCAGTCGGCTTTTAACTAGCTATAGCCCCTATGTTTAAGTAAACCGGGCAAACGAGAGGACCACAGGTTCGCCTGCAATTCCAGCTACGGGTTAATCAATGCCTCGTCCAACGGATCCTCAGCGGCTTTGCGCCGCTTCGGATCCTTGGCCTCGGATATGCGGCCAAGCCACATCACACTAACTCCCAGTATAAGCTCACTTGTTAAAACACTGTCACTGTTATGAGAATTATTAAGCACAACTTATTTTTTAAGTTTACCATAAAATTTCGCATGAATTCATTAAATTTATTTTTTCTAATGCATAAGCACATATTAATGGGTCGTTTTACATTTTCTTTTCTTATGGATCGTTTTGTAAATATCCATGAACCATAATTTCGTTCGATATATGAATCATTTCTAATGTTCATTTTTACATCTTCTATGGACCAAGAAAAATTATTTAGCAAACATTTTCATCAAATTTATGGAACTTTTTCTGACATTTTATTGCTCTATTTTGTAATACCGTGGAACATTTTTGTCGATATTATGGAACATATCGACGTGTTTTAATGTACATTGTTAATATTCTATGGATCAATGTCAGTTAATTTATGGCGCAAAATGTATCATTTTATGGAACATTTCCAATATTTTTATGGGGCATTGGTTCATTTTAATTGCTCTTTTATTACTATTTTAGTGCTCTTTTGAGACCATTTTATGGTTCAATTTAACATAATCTATGGATCAAATCACCCTTTTTTATGGATCATTCACACAGTTTTATGGATTTTCAGTTTTGTTTTATGGAACATTGACAACTTTTTTATGGATCGTTTTACAATTCTTTATGGATTATTTTAAATATTTTATATGCAAAAGTACATTTTCCTATTAATAACGAGAAAATCACCTTCCAAAAGTAGAGGAATTTATGAAAAATGGCGTTTTCCATTCCGCCAATTTCGCAGGTTTAGTATCTTCGATGACTTTTACAAACGTTAAACAGCACATCATTTGATAAAATAATTTTGTCGTTATATCCTGCAAGAAATATTTATGGCGAATTTACTCTTCAAACAAATTTAGTTCCAGACTTAATGTCTTCAGCAAAATTTTGGGGAGTGCTATTACGAACCACTTTGTTGTAGACACGAAGACTCCATCTGTTCAAGGTATTAACATATTTTAGGCTATTTCTTTTTAATTTTAAATTAAATTATTATGATTTCACCGTTTATGATAAATCTCTTCTATTGTTTATAAACGATAAAATTTACATTTTATCCAAAGCTTGAGTTTGTAAAGCTCATAAAAGAAAGTTATTTTAGAAAAAAAACTGGATTAAGGAACACTTCGTAAATATCATTTTGTAACTCGATATACTCCATACACGTAGTATTCATACCTATAATAAAGTTGTTTTAAATGATAGTCAACAAATTCGCTAAAGACAGGAAGTCTGTTATATTTTTTTGAAAAACTGATTCTCCATAATTTTCAAACTTCAAAGATGGCGGTTTCGTAATTATGCCATTTGGACAGTAAGTTAGATTTTCACCAAATTCCCACCAAACCGAATTTCTGACTACGCCGCTGACTCCAAGTGGGTAGGAACAAAGTCGTTCTACACTCGTCCACAAAAAATTTTTTCGAATACTGCCTATCTATTATAATACATTGAAGATCCGATTTGATCAGCCCCCAATTTTGTCAGCCTCATACGAAAATATGTTTGATGGGCTCTAGCAGACAAACAAGGCTGAATTTGAGTTAATCCTTTCTTGACCATGTTTTCTTTATCTTAAAGATGCAAATATGCGAAAATACAATATTACCCTACACAATATTACGAAAGCTTCTTAAATAACTATTCCTAATAAGATTATGTAAAATATAAAATATTTGAAAATTTTTAATAGAAGTGACGGAAGGTTATCGAAAAGATTCGTGAAAAAAAATTCCAGTAATGATAATGATTTTCCCTAACGGGTTTCGAGTTTTTTATTTGTTCTTTGGCATTAGGATTAGGGCTAATAATTCAGATCAAAGATACTACTAGGATGTCAGAAAAAGTTGATATCGAAGTAAAGTTTGAAATAAGCACGCATGCACTTCATAGGTAGCGAGATATCAAGAGCTGAAATTTCAGTGCTTAGTTCTCAGCCGCGTTGGGAATTTGAGTAAACGCTATTGAGAGTATGAACTTCAAATCCATTCCAAAATTTGTTTTTCGAATTTTTTGACTCAGCACAACATATATAACCCCTTCAGGAAAATTTAGTTTTCCCTACACAATGCATTGATTGAAGAACTTATATATGTTATTAACGGAGCATTAGTAATAATTCGTTTGTATTTCTATTTTATTGGCAATTTTTCCGCTTTAACATTAAATTGGTTTAACCTTTGAGATTTATTGCACTGATATTGTCCTATGCTAATTTGAGCGATTCTCTGAGTCCTACCACTATCCCATGTAGTATGTGTTATGAAAAACATCGCGAAGCATGAAGTTCTAAATTTTCTCAATCGATATACATACCCGAAGAAAGCGATAAGAGTTATAAGAAATGTATCATCACACTGTTAGGTGGATTAAAAGCGTTCTTAATTTCAAAAAATCTATATGTTGAAAATCGAAAAAGAAATTTATGAAAAAAAAATCTAAAAAAGATGGGTGAGTAATGTCTAGGACATAACCGGAGTGTCGTGACTACTCGTTTGACTTGTAATTAAAATCGAATGATACTCAATGAAATATGTGGGAATGTTTCAAGTTATTCTTTATAATAATTATGGTGGTTCTGAAAAGAACCTTTGTTGTTGGCGTCTGCGTTGATAGGGGATGCGCTGGATTCTAAGCTCGTTGAGACATTCATTCATGAAATGAACAAATTTAATATTTTCTTGCTTTGAAATATCAATGTTAAAATCTCTCGAAACAACCATCGGAATCTTTTTCCTAGCGTACAGAAATGAATCACACTTAGCGAAAAACTAGGGGCGGGTAATGTCCGGGACATAACCGCGATGATCATATTCTTAAAATTCTGCTTGTATCTCTTTCAAATGGCTAAATATTCCGCATTAAGTTCGATTCACCGGGCTCAGCGAAATTTTCTTGGGGATCCTGTTTGTTAATCTATTCAGTAAAACAATTTTATTACCGAGTTCTCCACATTGAATACAGGTCACTAAGCATATGTTAATACTCAATAAGAGTTAGTAGTTTGCGGTAAATTTATGTCGATAAAAGTTAAGGAATACACGTTTTAGTCAAGATCGTTTAAGGTTATACATAAAACTTTCACACAAAATAATTGTCCTACGTCAACACCCCGGTCATGATTTTTGATTTCAATAAGTCATGAAAATGATTTCAATAAGCAGACAATGTACTTGTATGACAGGTGGGAGTGTTTTGAACCGGTTTTAGTAGAGGTAACAACATAAAATCATGTATTGGGCATTTTGCAATGATTCTCCTTAACCCGCAAAACCACGGGGTTGGCAGCAGAGGGTTAAGTTGTTTGGAAGAGATGACAGTTATTATATCATAACTAAAAATATGATATTGTTCTATAAATTGCAAAGTTATTGCTGTGTTAACCTGAAAATTTGTCATTTCATTCACATAGGAACAATCATTGAAATTATGTCAATTTATGCTTTACAAGATTTGAAATAACTTCGAAGTGTGCTCACGACACCTCTGTTATGTCATATACATTACCAACCCATCTTTTTCCATTATGCATTCGTCCTAATAAGGACGGTTTGTAGTTAGCTTGGGTGAAACAAGACGAGAATCTTTTAAAACGATTCAAACCTTGCCGATGATTTGATTCTACTGCGTACACACATACGAACATTCCCCTTTCGTAGATCATACCAAATGAGCACGCTTTGCATCAAGGCGTGCTTATTTATTAACTTTTCGGTGCAGATGGAAGGCCATCCTTTTGTGCGATAAATGAAAAGTAGAGTTGCCACATTCACTGATTTTCTTGAAAGGATTTGTAAAAACTTTCGGGTTTGTAGATTAATTTGAAAAACAAGCGCAAACTTAACACTAGCTAATAAAAGAAACTTTCTAATTAAATTCTTTTTCCATTATGCATTCGCCCTAATAAGGACGGGTTGTAGATAACTATGGTGATACAAGACGAGAATCTTTTGAAACGATTCAAACCCTGCCGGCGATTTGTTTCTACTGCGTACACACATACACCCTTTCGCAGCTCATCGAATAAGCACGCTTTGCATCCAGCGAATTCCTTTTATTAACTTTTCGGTGCTGATGGAAGGCCATCCTTTTGTGCGATAAATGAAAATATTTTCATCATTCGTTTTGGTGTAGCTTTCGCTTAGTGGCAGAGTTGCCACATTCAATGATTTTCTTGGAAGGATTTGCAAAAACCTTCGGGTTTGTAAATTAGAAAAATATTTTCTTATGATTCACTGGTAAAGGTACAGAATTAACAAGCGCAAACTTAATACTAGTCAATAAAAGAAACTTTCTCTTTTTCCATTAAGCATTTGTCCTAATAAGGACGGTTTGTAGATAACTATGGTGATACAAGACGAGAATATTTTGGAACGATTCAAACCTTGCCGACGATTTGTTTCTACTGCGTACACACATACGAACATTCCCCTTTCGCAGCTCATACCGAATGAGCACGCTTTGCATCAAGGCGTTCCTATTTATAAACTTTTCGGTGCTGATTGAAGGCCATCCTTTTGTGCGACAAATGAAAATATTTTCATCATTCGTTTTGGTGTAGCTTTCGCTTAGTGCTAGATTTGCCACATTCACTGATTTTCTTGGAAGGATTTGCAAAAATTTTCGGGTTTGTAGATTAATTTGCATAATATTTTCTTATGATTCACTGGCAAAAGTACAGAATTAACAAGCGCAAACTTAATACTAGTTAATAAAAGAAACTTTCTAATTAATTTTTTTTCCATTATGCATTCGTTCTAATAAGGACGGTTTGTAGATAACTAGGGTGATACAAGACGAGAATCTTTTTAAACGATTCAAACCTTGTCGGCGATTTGTTTCTACTGCGTACACACATACGAACATTCCCCTTTCGCAGCTCATACCGAATGAGCACACTTTGCATCAAGGCGTTCCTATTTATTAACTTTTTGGTGCAGATGGAAGGCCATCCTTTTGTGCGATAAATGAAAATATTTTCATCATTCGTTTTGGTGTAGCTTTCGCTTAGTGGTAGAGTTGCCACATTCACTGATTTTTTGGAAGGATTTGCAAAAACCTTCGGGTTTGTAGATTAATTTGAAAAATATTTTCTTATATGATAATTATTTTTAATTATACAAATTAATAAAAGGAACTTCCTAATAATTTTTTTTCCATAATATATTCATTGGCAGGTTTGGCGGCCTTCTTTGGCTTTGGGGTCTTCGGCTTGTTCGCTGCAGCCTTCGATGTTTTGTGGCATTTTTAGTGGCAGTTGCTACCGCCTTTTCAGTGATTGCGTTTCTTAGCCTTTGGCTTTTTGGCCTTCTCACCGCCACCACCCCCACCAACGTTTTTCTTCTTCTCTCCAGTGCCTGCAATGGTAGCCGATTTGATTGGTCGTCCGATGCAGCTTCTCACGACCTAACACCTAGCACGCACGTCCGTTATGCACTGCGTCTTACACACGTCTGACTTTGAGAAAAGATGCGACACCTTACATTGAAAAGGTGCCCCTATATTGAAAGGTAAGTCGTTAGTCACGACAAAATGAAATAAAATGTCAACGCCTAGTATGAAAACGAACAAACACCGTAGAACTATTTTTTCCGCCTTATTTAAAACGGAATTAATTTATTGACGCCGAAAGATTTCAAAATTCTTGAAACGCCAAGATCTTATGTCAAAGCAAAACATAAGCATCGCCGAAAATATCTATAATGTAAACTGAATGTTCTGAAGGACAAAACTTTGGGGACATTTTTGTAAATAAAAGTTTTCCTTGAGGCTTTAAAAAGTTTTTGACCAACAAATTTTTCTAGCGACTGTGCAGCAGAACAAAACCACGCATTACCAGTGGTTTGGGGCTCCCTCTAAACCGTTCTCAATTTTTGTTTGGAGAAAATGTATGGGTAATGTCTGTGACTTAATCTTACTTTTAACATTTAAAAAACTTTTAGCTCTGATGGGGATATGGTAAAACACATGAATGTAGAAGTGAAAGATATATTTCGAGCTTTTTATATATTTTTTCATTTGGTTGATCGAGTGGTTTAATTTGAAATCTGCAACGCATAACACATGGTATAATTATAACTGTTTGATGACCTACACAAATACCAATCATGTCATGCTGACAGAATTCTACAGCATCCAACGATTTTTGAATTCAGCAAAAACATTAAAGATTCTTTTCCGAACCATCATAACTATCATAGAGAAGAATTTGAAAATTTCCATTCAAACATATTATTTCAAACAGTGGCTGATCCAGGGGGAGGGTCCTGGGGGTCCGGACCCCTCCCCGAAAGTTTGTAACTTGTTACATGTAAAATATAGCATAGTTTTTAACTTCCTGAGAAATTTTAAAATAGTTTCTATTTTAAATTCATTCTAAATTCAAAAACATTTCAAACCAGATCCGACCTCCAAATCTGATTTTAATTAAATGAGGGTATTACATATTACGTATTGTACAATGAACATTTCAAAATCGAAATTTTGGACCCCCCCTCCAAATTTTTTTTCTGGATCCGCTCCTGTTTCAAATCTAATAATTCCGTAGTCACGACACTGCAGCTGGGTCACAGACTACACCCATCAATGTTTTCTTTAAAGGCGGCGTCTGGTGTATAGGGCTCAAACTGAAGGTTATTTTGTTTTACGATTTTGAAGGCCATACAACAATGGATCCTTTCTGTACTGTTAAGATTTATTTATACATGCATTGTATACGAAAAACAATATTTTCAGTCACGCAGAGTCACACATTCGAGCGTTAGAAGAGTTTACGTTCAACTATTTCCACGTCGACGAGCGCCGCTGCGAACACGATAACTCTTGATAATATTGTTTGACAAAGAAAATCCAAGAAGATTTGAGAACTTTGACTTGTAGTTACTCGATAAACCAAAAAAAATAAATAGGAAAAAGTTCGCGTTTCGAACAACGACTTCATGAAAACCGAAAAATCTGTTGTACTGCAAATTTCGCTCACTTTTCTACAAAATAATAGGGAGAAATTTTTTATTCAGTTTTCTGTGGTTCATCGACAGGCTACACAAATTGTTAGTATTTGTTTAGAGTGTATTGTTTGCACTGTATTTTTATCGCTGTTAGTTTTTCTAAAATTGTTGCCGATATATTGAAATCCGCGTGTGTCCCAGCAAATACGAACGAGGAATACATGGCTGCTTAAAACAAAAGAGGTTCAGCGTGGCCACCGAGATTGCGGAAGACTCTTCTAGAGGTTGAATAAGCAGTTGCTATTTTTACGAACAGCTTTATATCGACTTTCTTCTGAAATGACAGCTGTGTTTCGTAATCAATAAGCCTATGGTTCCAAATGGTGGCGTGTTCTACTCTTCGTACTATAGGTCACTTACAAAAACATGTAATGTTATTGGAGAATAGAACGTATGGGAGTATTTTACATTAAACTCGAAAAATATTTGCGCTGCTATTTTTTCGAACAGCGCTGTATGTTGAAGTTGGGGTCTGGGAGAAGCGTTCGCTCTAGATAATTGAGAATTTCGTGGATCGTTGTGTTCTCTATCCATTCGGTGTGATGGTTGATGTTTTCTGTCTTTTTCCTTTTCAGATTTCTTTAGCTTTTTTATGTCGGTTTGCTTCGTTTTGTTATAGACATTGGCTGCTCTCTTCTCCACTGTCTCATGGATTTCTTCCCAATCTTTTTCGTCTACCAGAAATTGAATTTTTTCACCTCGCTGGGAAGGATAAGCCGAACGAGCCTTGCTCTCCTTCCCAGCTAATCGCCAAAGAGGGCGAAGCAGGGTGGACAACGGCTCCCCCTGGGAAGAACACTGCAGTGTCTTCCGGGATTCTTTGCGGGGAGCAAAGAATCCGGTGATTCGTCACCATCGTCGCTAGGGAGGTTCCAACAAAGGAGCTAAGCTCACCTCCCTAGCTAATTGTCAAAGACTACTGCCGGAGCAGTCAACCCAAATCGGGAGAACTCGGCCGTTGCTGTCCCGGCCGGTCGGACGAGACCACCCGCCTAGCAGTAGCAGATCAGCAGCAGCAGTGGAGAGAGTTGGAGGAAATAAACACGGTAAAATTAAATTTATTTGTTTTGTTTACCTTTTTTTGTTGTTGCGAAAATCCGAAATTCTGTAGAGGCACCTAGGCCGCCCTGAAACGAAGGGTACGCCGGGCAAATAAGAACCCGAGTAGCGGGCAAACCCCTACTTACACGTGGTTGAACCATCGTTTGTAACTGGTGTCATGATAGTTATTTTAACCATTGATTAAAACATTGGTTGAAATATTTCAATATGAATTCAAAATGAACTGTGAATATCATTCTAATTGAACACGATATCTGTCGACACGGTGGGAGAATATTTTTATTCGTTTCAAGCTAATTTTCACAAGTTTTGAATAAATATCAATTATAAATATTGGTTAGATCACACTTTGCAAATTAGAATTGTACACGTTTTTTCAGCGAAGCTTAAATAAAAAGTAAACAAAGGTCAAACAAAAAATTAAACTTTGACAGAATGATCACAAGTGTTATATGTATTTCATATTGTTGATTGCATATTTCTGTAATTCATTAATGCAGATTGGAACGATTTTATTTGCTAACAAAATTTTTACGATTTTATAAATAAACAGAAATGAAAGTTTTGAGCAGCCTAGTAATATATTTTTACGAACAAATATATTGATCGCCGTTGCGTTCGCAATCAATTTTAAAATATTTTTATTTGTGAGTTTATTCATATAGGAAAAATTCGTATATTTAAAATCTTTTATTTAATCTTTGCTTAGGGTATTTATGGAGTTACTTTGTAAGCAGTTAACATTCTGATTCAATTTGTCTATCCAATGAAAAAAAAACTATTTTTTTCGTTATTCACTTTCTTTGATGTGAGATACGACAGATATATGGACAATAATTCGTGATAACATGTTATTGATTTGATAACATGTTATTAAGTGATCCCACTTATTCTCACAGCGATATGTAAAAGAAAATAATCAAAACAATTCTTATTGCAGTTTTCATTCTAATTCGTAAAAACAACATTGATCTGAATATGCAATAATCGATTCGATTTATCCAAATGCTCTCCTGTAACTCTTCGATGAGCAATTGGAATCAAGCGTATAGAGAGAAGGAAAGAACAGAGAAATCAAAAATACAGGTAAATATAGTTCGACGGTGCTTGTCTTTTCTACCTGTTAAAACTGGCTTATTTATTGCCATCTTTATTGCGAGCAAAGAGAGCCATATTGATCCAGAAGAAAGCCGAAGAGAGGATTGAAAATAACGAAGTATGCGCAAGAGAAGCATGTCATATTTTTATCTTTTTCCAGTAACATGATACTGCCATTTGCCTTTGTTAATTGAAAACTCACTGATTATGCCATTTAATAGTCTGATGTATTTATATTTTTAAAATAATTTGGGAATCCTCGATTTAGCTTAAACAAAGTAACATTAGTATTATTTAAGATCCAAGTGGCTAATACTACGTTCACAAAACAAGTAAAAACGTGTTTTGACGCTATCTCGATGACATTTTTCTTGTTGCTAATTATTATAACATGTTTTAACTCTGTAGTGTAAACATGGTATACAACGTTATTTCGCTAATAATAGTGCATACTATCGTGAACGTTATGAGTTGTATTGTTAGTCTCTAGCCACTCCAAGGATTGAAAAAGCTTCTCTAACATTATATTTAGTAGTCAGACAGTTCAGCCAAACCTGACTATTTCAAATTAAATCAAATGCTTACAGAACAATAATGGAAGCCTAAAAATCTTTCCTGAGTTGGGCTCAACCACACGATACTTCAGTGCACTAGCGTCGCGAAAAGTCAAGATCATTCGGCCCAACTATACTTTGAGAACAAAAATTGAGGGCACGATTTAATCATTGTTTTGGGTACTTGGGTAGTGCTTGTTTTATACCGCTCAAAGTGTAGTTCAGTCAGCATAATAACCCGCGCAAACATTGATCGCATTTTGTTCAATCGTTAGTAGAGAAAAAAACAATGAAAGTGCATATTAAAAATAATCATGACTTGTGTTCCTACTACCCAATTCTCAAACGAATATTGATATCAGACTAGCTCGCGCTTTTAGCAATACTCCTACGGCCGGCTGTTTGGAGTTGTTCAAATTGCTGTAGTTGTAGTTTAGGGAAAAACTAAATCACTCTCGATGGCCGGCTATCCAGAGTTTAAATACAAGAAAAATCATAACTAAATATCTTTTTGCTGTGAGTATACGTGTACTCGGAGATTAACCATCCCACAGCATAAAACATATTCATTTTGTGGTCGCATTGCCTGCTTGTGGCGAATCCTAGACATGTACCTGTCCTTCAATCCAACTCAGTAATACCTATGGAAGCGTTGCTGAGTCGGGGGCCTTCCTTAAGTAGGTATTACATCATCATTTCCTACCCTATCCTAAGTATCGGTGAAGATGGTCGTGGCCGGCAATAACCATTCTCATGCTATTGGTTTACTGAACTCATAAGAGATAAAGTTCATTCCCGATCATTTATCTCACAAGCAAGATGAGTTGAGCTACCTATAGGCAACATGATAATCGTTAGTATGCAATCTACGAATAGCACCGTGCTTCGCAACACAACGCAACGCAACCAGAAATTGAATTTTTTCATAAAGATGGTGTTTTTTGCTTCGTAGTTGCTCTAAAAGACGTTTCGTATCGCTAACGAGCACACTGATGATACTGATTTTCTGTCGGTGTTCCAGTTTTTTTCAGTTCCTGGCGGGATATTACGCTTTGTAACATTACGCTGACTTTATAGTTCAAGCATTTTGATACCAGTTTGCACTTCTGACAGTCACAAGTACGAGATTATGCGAAAGATATTCTCTAAAATATTTTTGAAAAAATCTCAGAGGCCTAGGGCAAGGTTCATGAATTGGCCAGCTCCACGAATGTTCCAGATCTTCCGGAAGGTAGCCAAAAAACATGTGTACGTCATAAGTACGCACTCATTCAAGTGAGAATTCAAGAAACAATAAAAATACCTGATTCCAAAACCAACTTTATGAATTGATCAGTTCAGCGAATACTCGGATTTTTCGGATGGTCTTTATGTGACTAATACAGTGTGTCCCACCCCATTTTTTCAGGATAACTTTTTTCTTTCGAACAAGCTGCCCCTAATTTTCAGCGTTTTTTTAAACTTAATAAGCGTATGTTTCTCGAAACTTCGAAGCTCTGGTGCGTTTTGTTTGTCCGTTATGGCAGTTTATATGAAAAAAGCGAAAAAAATGTTATACGTTAACCCTACAATTTTTTGGATAACTTTTTTCTAGTCACACAAACTGCTCCAGATTTTCAGCGCTTATTTTAAAACTTAATCAACGATTTTTCTCAAAGTTTGGAAACCCTGGTGCATCTTGTTCGTTTATTATGGCAATTTAAGTGAAAAATGTGGCTCATTGAGGAATTCCTCGAAGGTCCGTTCGAAAATCTTTAAAATCGTGACCGACCATCTTAGATTCCGATAAAACCTTCCAGGTTCAACCGGCATGGAAGACTAAACATTTTCCACAGTCAATAAGATCATTTTGACTCAAGCGTAATTTTTTAAAAGGGCGTAAACGTTTCTGCGTGCAAAAATTTCAATTTTTTTGTTCGATTACACTATTTTATGCAATAACTTTGTACATGTTTTTAAATTTCATAAAAATGCACATACAAAACTGTAATTTTATTACAGAATATAATTCTAAGTATCATTTCAAATCAAAATGCATTTAACAAATATCTTCCAAAATGCGATAGTTTTCGAGATATTTGGAATTTTGCTCCAACAAAAACAATTGATTCATGTAATTATGTCCCTTTTAAAAGTTATTCGCGTTACCCCATCATAAATTGTCAAAAGTCTAATGTTTATCGTTTAAAGACATAAAAGAAGCTTTTTCAGTGTATTTGGATCATGGAGAAGCTTTCAATGAAAAAGTTTTCCTAACAACAACTTTTGACAATTTTTTATAATTCATACTATTTGCAGTCAAAAGTACAATTTTATTTTTGAATATGATTCTAAACGCCATTTTGAATCAAAATGCTCATAACAAAACATTTCTGAAATGTAGTAGTTCTCGAGATATGTTTAATTTTGTTTTAACTAGACAATTATTTTATTTTATTACGACCTTTTCAGAAGTTACTCGCGTTTCTCCATCAACAACAATTAGTTTTTCGTAAGGCCCATAACATTTCCTATAACTTTCCCATTGACATCAAGGCGATATTGTAAACCATTTGAAAGCTATACAAATACAACCAAAATATAATTCAACTATATAGTTTAATCATTAGATCCTATGGTTGAATCATATTTTGATTGTTTTTGTATAGCTTTCAAACGGTTTACAATATCGTCTTGAAGTTATTGGGAAAGTTATAGGAAATGTTATGGGCCTTACGAAAACCTAATTGTTGTCGATGGCAAAACGCGATTAACTTCTGAAAAGGTCGTAATAAAACAAAATAATTGTGTTGTTAAAACAAAATTTAAAATATCTCGAGCACTACTACATTTCAGAAATTTTTTGTTATGAGCATTTTGATTTAAAATGGCGTTTAGAATCATATTCATAAATAAAATTGTACTTTTGACTGCAAATAGTATGAATTATAAAAATTTGTCAAAAGTTGTTGTTAGGAAAACTTTTTTATTAAAAGCTTCTCCATGATCCAAATACACTGAAAAAGCTTCTTTTATGTCTTTAAAACGATAAACATTAGCCTTTGACAATTTATGATGGGGTAACTCGAATAACTTTTAAAAAGGACATAATTACATGAATTAATTGTTTTTGTTGAAGCAAAATTCCAAATATCTCGAAAACTATCGCATTTTGGAAGATATTTGTGAAAATGAATTTTGATTTAAAATTATACTTAGAATTATATTCTGTAATAAAATTACAGTTTTGTATGTCAATTAGTATAAAATTTAAAAACATGTATAAAGTTATTGTTAGAAAAACTTTTTACATTTCTTATAAAAGAAATGTATAGAATTCGCTCAAACTTTCAAGATTTTTTCCGAGGCCCGGAGGGCCGAGTCTTATATACCAATCGACTCAGCTCGACGATTTGGGACAATGTCTGTGTGTGTGTGTGTCTGTGTGTGTGTGTATGTAACGGACAAATTCTCATTCGTGTTTCTCAGCAATGGCTGAACCGATCTTATCCAAACCAATTTTAAATGAAAGAACTAAAAAACAGTATGAACGCTATTAATTTGTTTTTGATTCTGATGTTTAGTTTCCAAGATATGAATGTTTGAATGCGTAAAAATGGCGTTTTTTGCAGTTTTTTTAAATTATCTGCCGAAATTGACACTATAGATTAACAATTTATATGTTTTTAGACAGCTTTAACAAATACCTTTCGAACAAGCTATAGATTGTTGAAATCGGACTATTATAAAAAGAGATATTTAACATTAAATGCGGACGAAAGATTTTTATCATTTTCCATTGCCAGAAATATGACCAAAAACATGTAATCTATTATTAACGCCAAAACGGCTTATTTTAGGTCAATAGTATCTTCGGAGAATTCAATGGAGGCAATATGCCCTTTCTTTTGGTGTTGTGCTTTTGCTGATTAATCCCCCTATGAGTGAGATATTTTCAAAAATTTTCTTGGAAGTGATTATATCGAAATGATGCCTTCAGCAAATTTGTAGCTCTTACTTTTGCGAATAACTTTACTGAAGACTTCAAATATCTATTTTGAATCCTTAAAAAGTTATGGCTTGTTGTTTGTAGATTAATCTTTGTCGCCTGTTTATTGTTCAATATAGTAATAATCCATTGAAATAAGCTAAACATTATTTCGATAAAACGAATTTTGTATTTCATTTTTCTATCTACAACCGCTAGAAATAATCACCGAACACTTCCAAGTTGTCTGGAAGGAACTTGATCACTTATCAGTGCAAAAATGTTCATTTGTGCGAACCTTCTGACTGCAATTTTTCTAACTTATAACCATCGGATCGATCTGAAACATATCGGAAAATGAAAAGCGAAATAAATAACTCCAAACAACGGGGTAGCCAAGAGAAGGTTTTGGGGTTTAACACCATACAACCCCTCCCCCCACCACACCCAAAAAAAATATTGGATTGAAGTTTAAAATTTATTGATGCAGACTGATTTAATTCAATATTACAATAACAATTATCTGATCCGTAGATTGACAACCTGTTGTTGTAAACATCATGAGGACTTTTGAGAAATTGTCGGAATGGGGTTCTGATATGTAACTGATCTATTGGTCTTGATTTCACAGTTGTCTAATAGCATCAATATCAAATTCCTGCCTGAAAACATTCAAATAGAAAATTCCAGAGTTCTGTAATCAATCATAATCCTCAGATTTCTTTTCAAATTGAGCTCGCTTTTGTAAAGATGTACTGTAATAAAGGTCTTTATTTAATAGGAAGCGAAGTTAAAATTGATTTAATATCTATGAAACATAGAACTGCTCACCAAAAAAATGCATAACTTCAACATTTGCTAAAAATGTTTTTGCCTTTCTCATTTACTCTAAAATTCGTCAATCTAATTCCGACCGGGAGGGCTGAGTGTCATATGCCAATCGATTCAGTTCATCGGAAAATGTCTGTGTGTGTATGTGTGTATGTGGAAAAAATGTGACCTCTGTTAATCAGAGATGGCTGGACCGATTTGCACAAAGTTAGTCTCAAATGAAAGGTACAACCTTCCCATCGGCTGCTATTGATTTTTTTATTGATTGGACTTCCGGTTCCGGAGTTACGAGTTGAAGAGTGCAATCACACATCAAATTCCCATATAAACTGAAATGAAACATTTGCAAAATCGAATTTGTATTTTTGATGCCAAATGACTTTAAAATGCATGAAACATTGAGATTTGATGTAAACTCGAAAAAAATAATGTTTGACAAAAATTGACTTTTTTTGACTTTTGCAGATTTTTGCATTTCTCATATAGAAAGGTTATGCAATCACTCTAAAAATCGACAATCATACCGGCCCGGAGGAAGTATGCAGTGAGGGGTTGCTACTTTAAAATTAAAACTAGTTTAAAATTTCTTAACAAGTTGAAAATTTTCGGCAGGACCCGAACCTCCCGGATCTTTCTCCATGATCCTCCGCTGGTTTCAAGCGATGTTTCAGTATCACATAGTATCTCAAGATCGTGGCTGTTGATCCATTGTATGTATGTGCAAATCGTACTGAACATGTACTATTCATTTCCACCATTGTATTGAACATAACCAGCCATGGAATCGTAGTCTGGACAAATGAGAAAAGCACAATTGCACCACTAGGTGGATTAAAACAGGTTTTTATTTTGGGAATGCGTCGAGTTGAGACGAAAACGTAGTATGATTAATAACGAGGATAACACTTTCCGAATGTAGAGAGAAATTTATGAAAAATTACGATTTCCATGCGACTCTAGCAGGTCCTGATCGATTTTGATGAGCATTTGATTTTTGTTGTATGGCCAATTATATGTATAGGTCAAATGCTCAAAAACGGTAATTTAAGGATATCATCATTCTGAAACCGCCAATTTCGGAGGTTTAGTATTTTCGATGAGTTTTACAAACGTTAAACAGCGCTTCATTTGATAAAATAATTCTGACGGTATATCGTCCAAGAAGTATTTATGGTGAATTTTCTCAGGTTAACATTCATGACTACAACAAAGACTCAACAAATTCGCTAAAGACACGAATTCTGTTACTATTTTCTGAAAAATAATTCTGCATAATTTTAAAACTTCAAAAATTATGGTTTCGGAATTATGCCGTTTGGACAGTAAGATCGATTTTCACCAAACCCTCACCAAACCGAATTTCTGGCTACGCCGCTGACTTCAAGTAAGTAGAAACAAAGTCGTTCTACATTCGTTCACAAGAAACTTCTTCGAATGCTGAATATCTATTATAATACATTGAAACCCCGATTTTATCAGCCAAATATGAACACATGTTTGATGGGCTCTAGCAGACGAACAAGACTGAATTCGAGTAAATCCTTTCTTGAGCATGTTTCCTTATCATGAAGATGGAAATATGCAAAAATAAAAAGTTCATCATAATCAGAAACAGTTATCAGACCACATCAAGGGACGGGAAGAATATTTTAACAGCTTAAGTTTATTATAAAGAAAAAAAATTGCCCGATTTAGTCAATGTCCCCATTTTGTCAGCCTAAAATGCACCACGAGACTGATGAAAATGGGTCTTTATTGTATGTATTATTCACTGTGTTTCACATTAATAGGTACATTTAATTTTTGGGGATTTTTTATTGCTTCGAACTACAACAATTTTTAGGTAGTTTCCAAGGGACTATAGACTTCTTCCAAAATTTGGCGAACCTATTCCAATTCGTATACCAATTAATTGGTATACTTAAGGGTTTATATGTTGCAGATAGAGAAAAAACTGAAATTTTCAGCTTTTTTCCTACACAATATTACGAAAGCAATTTTTCCTAATAAGTTTGTGAAAATTATAAACTATTTGAAATTTTTTAATAGTTTTATTTTTTATTTAACCGCGATTTTTTAATAAATAGTGACCAAATCAAGGAAGTCACCTTTAGAAAAAGTCGATGTCGAAGTAAAATTTGGAACTATGCACGCATGTACTTCAGAGATAGCGTGATATCAGGAGCTGCGATTTCATTTCAACGCTTTTTTGTGAAAAGGGCGATACTTACAATTGTAAACATAAGGCTTTTTTCATACATGCGAATGAGGGCTTTGAAACGCAACAAATTAACCTAAAAATTTGGATTCTACGATATTGCTTTCTTAAACTACAGCAAAAAATACAACGGGCGAAACTGTATTTTGTTTGTTTATTTAAAGTTTCGCTCTCCACGCTCCATGCAAACAAACAGGGCGATACTTTTTTGCTAGCAGTTTTGAGGCGAAATTGTTTTTTTTCGTATTTTTTAGGAATATTAAGCTGATACCAGCTGTAAATAGTAACAATGATCGCTATTGAAAAAACCCGCACGAAATCGGTGGTGTAAAACGTTAGTTATTGTAAAAAAACGCAAGGGCGATACTTCAATGCTGATAGGTGGGACTGAAAAGGTAAACAATCGCCAAAGGGGCGATACTATCATTTTGTCAATTTGAATAGCAAAAACAAATTTCAATTTAATAATTTCAAATACTTTATGAAGTTTTGGGCTTCGATCACTGAATCATGCAAGCTAGGATGTCAAAAAACACAATAGTTCTTAAATAGGAAATAAAACCAAGTCTGGAAATATTCACTGTTGATTTTCTTTGAATGGTATCACTGCTAGTATCGCCCTTTTCAAGAAAAAGCGTTGATTTCTTAGTTCTCAGTCGCGTTGGAAATTTGAGTAAAATATAAACTTCAAATCGATTAAAAAAATCGTTTTTTGTTTGTTTCAGTACAATATATAACCCCTTTAGGAAAATTCAGTTTTCCCACCACAATGCATTGATTGAGGAATTTGGATATTTTATTAACAGAGCATTAGCAATAATTCGTTTGTATGTCTATTTTATGGGCCATTTTTTCGCTTTCCCATTGCTTTGGTTTGAGATTTCCAGCACTGATGTTGTCCTATGCTGATTTGAGCGATTCTCTGAGTCCTGCCACTATCCCATGTAGTATGTGTTATCAAAAACATCACGAAGCATCAAGCTCTAAATGTTCTCAAACGATATAATATCCGAAGAGAGTGATAAGAGTTATAAGAAATGTCTCATCACACTGTTAGGTGGATTAAAAGCGTTTTTATTGATAATTTTTCCATCATGAAATTACATTCAAAATGTTTCTTTTCTCTTTAGATTTTTGTTGACAAAATATAAAAAATTAGAAAACATGTTTTTTTGCCATTTTGAATTTTTATCAATAATTTTTGTTTTTGTGAAAAATGACAACATTTTTTTCAGTGTATATTTTTTCGTGCAGAAGTATTCATTACCTGTATTTCGTCCTCAGATAGTTTTACTGCATAAAATAGTGTAATTGAACAAAAAAAAATATTGCACGTAGAAACGTCTACGCCCTTTTGAAAAATTACTCTTGTATCAGAATATTGAAATCGCCAGAAAAAATCGTGGAGATTCATAAACCGAACACAAATGTAAAGTTTCGTTCAAATCGACAATGCACAGAGGAGTAATTGGGGTCGAATCCTGGCCAAAATTATTTGCTGCTGAAATTGTTGTTATTATGCCTTAATATGAACTAAAAATAGACAATTACTAGTTTTTGGAACAATTTGGCATCTACCCACCTACCAGTGCAGAGGCCAATTTTCTATAACCTTTCAAATACTAGTAATTTCTAGGTGATCTTTGTGAATACATTTATCTTTCCAGTTGCATAAACATTTGATCAGTGGGAAAGGGAGAAGAAAAGGGACGCCTGTGCATATTTTCATAGAGATACATGTTGGCAAACATAATATTTGGCCCTACAGCATTTCGGTGTACCTCAAATTAGTCAAAATTTCAATATTTTCAAATCGCTTGGGATTGGTGGATCGGACAAGATCGGAAGAGTTCGAATATTTTTTGTATAGCTGAAATCTTGTATTGTAATACTGCTTCAGCAACTTTGCCGGATCTAGCCGCATAATGTAACTTTTTTATAATTCAAATTTGGAATAAAATGTTAAAACAAGGTATTTTTTAAAGTTGGTGCAATACACAGCAAGTTTCCTTTTTTTAGTTAGTTTTAAGCTGAAGTTAAACAAACGGATGTGTTGAACTACGTTTGTAATAATATTATCTTATTTAATACAGTCATCATCACTAGAAAGCGATTTTGCTGAATATATAACGAAAACGATTAAAATATCCCTTAAAACATCACCATTGGGCATACATGCAAAAATTCTTTAACAATTTTTGATATACTCCTAATTTTGCCACGTTATACAGTAGGTTCTTAGGTATGTAAAAAAATATAACGAAACAAAAAAATAGAAAAAAAATATTTTGGTTTTTGGCCAAGAATTTGTTCTAGTTACTCCTCTGTGCAATGGTCATATTTTGCGGTCGGCCGGTTTCTCATGGAATCCCTCCTTATTTATCCGTTCTCTCTATTTTCTCAGAATAACTTTTTTTTTCATTGAAACGTACTGAATTAACCTTCAAACTACCAAGCCCTCTTCGATACACCAAAATCGACGTTCAATTGGCCATAACTTTTTTTTTGTTCAATCGATTTTGATGCAGTTTTTTGCAAAAGAACCGGAAATTATTCCAATTTTCGAAAATGCGTTTAAAATCGTATTCGGAGCTACGACCCCGGAGTAAATCCAGATTGCAGTGGGGTACTAACTTTTGGTCATTTTCAGTTTTTCATAAATATTTTCAAAACAACGCTAGAATTCAACATTTTTCGACAAGAATTTGTCAGAAATGACCTTCTTACATAATAATTGCACTTCATATATTAGTAATACGAATTGGCCAGTTCCTGGGACCGGTTCCCAAAAGTGGCCATTCATGAGCTTACATTGCATATGCTTTATTATAACAGAAACACTAATTTATTTCAACAAATCTTATCAGATCGTCTACTTAGTATAGCAAGCAATTAATTCAATAAAGGTTTAATATAGATTTGCCACTTTCTGACCAGTTCCGGCAATTCCAGAACACGGTTCCCAGGAAGAAATTTATTTTTTATGATAATTGTGGAATGCGGCACATCAAAAAACATCAACTCGATGATCTATGAAGAATGCAATCACATTCGAAGGCATCCGGACACATGTAGACACTTGATGACCAGTTCCGGTAATTCCGGAACATGGTTCCCAGGTCAAATTTTATTTTTATGATAATCATAGTATGCGGCACATCAAAAAACATCAACTCGATGATCTGTGAAGAATGCAATCATATACGCAGGCATCCGTACACTTGTGGACCATTGATGACCAGTTTCGGAAATACCGGAACATGGTTCCTAGGACCAATATTATTTTAATGATAATCGTGGCATGCAGCACATCAAAAAACATAAACTCGATGAACTATGAAGAATGTAATCATATACGAAGGTATCCGTACACATGTAGACACTTGATGACCAGTTCCGGTAATTCCGGAACATGGTTCCCAGGACAAATTTTATTTTTATGATAATCATAGCATGCGGCACATCAAAAATTATCAACTCGATGAGCTATGAAGAATGCAATCATATACGCAGGCATCCGTACACATGTGGACCATTAATGACCAGTTTCGGGAATTTCGGAATACGGTTCCCAGGACAAATTTTATTTTAATGATAATCGTGGCATGCGGCACATCGAAAAACATCAACTCCAATATCTACGAAGAATGTAACCATATACGAAGGCATCCGGACACATACGGACACTTGATGGCCGGTTCTGGGATATCCGGTACACGGTTCCCAGGTTAAAATTTATTTTTATAATTGTGGCATGCGGCACATCAAAACACATCAACTCGATGAACTGTAAAGAATGCAATCATATACGAAGGCATCCGTACACTTGTGGACTATTGATGACCAGTTACGGGAATTCCGGAACACGGTTCCCGGGTCAAATTTTATTTTTAGGATAATCATGGCATGCGGCAAATCAAAAAACATCAACTCGATAATCTATGAAGAGTGCAATCATATACGAAGGCATCCGGATATATACGGACACTTGATGGAGAGTTTCGGGAACTCCGGGACACGGTTCCCAGGACGAATTTTATTTTTATGATAATCGTGGCATAAGGCACATAAAAAATATCAACTCTATGATCTATGAAGAATGCAATCATATACGAAGGCATCTGGATACATATGGACACTTGATGAAGAGTTCCGGGAATTCCGGAACCCCTTCCTAGGACGAATTTTATTTTTATGATAATCATGGAATGAGGCACATCAAAAAACATCAACTCGAAGATCTATGAAGAATACAATCATATACGAAGGTATCCGGACACATACGGACACTTGATGACCAGTTCCGGGAATTCCGGAACATGGTTCCCAGGTCAAATTTTATTTTTATGATAGTCATAGCATGCGGCACATCAAAGAACATCAACTCGATAAGCCATGAAGAATGCAATCATATACGAAGGCATCCGTACACATGTGGGCCATTGATGACCAGTTCCGGGAATACGGATCCTAGGACAAATTTTATTTTTATGATAATCGTGGCATGCGGCACATAAAAAAACATCAACTCGATGATCTATGAAGAATACAATCATGTATGAAGACATCCGTACACATGTAGACACTTGATGACCAGTTCCGGGAATTCCGGAACTGTGTTCCCAAGTCAAATTTTATTTTTATGATGATCGTGGCATGTGGCACATCAAAAAACATCAACTCGATGATCTATGAAGAATGCAATCATGTATGAAGACATCCGTACACATGCGGACACATGATGCCCGGTTCCGAGAATTCCGGAATACGGTTCCGAGGACGAATTTCGTTTTTTATGATAATCATGGCATGGCACATCAAAAAACGTCAAGTCGAAGATCTATGAAGAATGCAATTATATGCGAAGGTATCCTGACACATACGGTCACTTGATGGCCTGTTCCGGGAATTCCGAAATACGGCACATCAAAAAACATCAACTCGATGATCTATGAAGAATACGAAGGCATCGATACAAGCGGACACTTGATGACCGGTTTCAGGAATTCCGGAACACGGTTCTCGGGTCGAATTTTGTTTTCCATAATGAGCATTATTATCATGCATTATGAAGGCATCCGGACACATGATTCTCAGTTCCGAGAATTCCGGAACACAGTTCACAGTACGAAATTTTTTATTTGATTTTTTTGTTTTTGAGTTGAGCTATGCGGTTCATCAAAAAACATCTACTCGATGATCTACGAAGAAAGCAGTCATCCAGACACATACGGACATTTGATGGCCGGTTCCGTGAATTCCGGAACACGCTTTATTTTCCTTTCGTTAAGGAACGATTGCTAATGGTCTGTGATACCGTAGTACACAAAACAAATACTCTGGATCAGAAAAGCATTTGTTTTGTTGCTCATAAGCTGTGCGGATTATAGCAGACGCATGTGAGTATGTCATCGCTCCAAATTTGGGCTCCTATCACAACATGTCCCGTATAAACTTAATGTCACTCCTGAATACCGTGTCTACAAACATGTCTAGTATGAATAAGAAAATCGGAGACAAATAACTGTATTGTGGCGACTTGTGGTTACTTATACTGTGACATTTTACTAATGAGTTTCTCATTTGACTTCCCACAAATGTCAGCATTGATCATGATCGCTGAGAAATATTTTCCTAAAAAGG
Organism: Topomyia yanbarensis; assembly: GCF_030247195.1. Lineage (NCBI taxonomy): Eukaryota > Metazoa > Arthropoda > Insecta > Diptera > Culicidae > Topomyia > Topomyia yanbarensis. Next base: position 275,823,532 of record NC_080671.1, read on the forward strand.
CAAATCAAATTGGCACTAAAAATGGGGTAAAGATGAGGTTGAGAAGCTGAACGATAATTTTTTTAACCACACCACCGGGGAAAAATATCGTTCATCACGCATATGCAGTTTACTATTCCATTGCATGGTATTGGTGATGATATAGTTATAGGAGTAGAGGGTAAAGCCGGCGCAAAAAAACAAAATGTCAATAATGTGGGTTGAGACAGGGGTGTGGTGGTAAAAAAAGACTATCCAATTCTATTTTATCTCTTTGTGGTTCGTTGATATTTACACTCAATCACTGTGTGCGAATTACTGTATGTACATGAGGATGGCTTTTGGACAAGAGAGCGTTAGCTCAAAATCAAAAAATGCGACCGCGCTATTTTGGGTAAAACTTAAAAAAATAAGTTACGTAACGGAGTGTAGTATCAAGGCTTTGCTTTAAATACATTACAGATCTTACAGAAAAATATATCGGCCAAGGAACCGTATTCTGGAATCCACGGAACCACAACATCAATAGACCGCATGTGTCCGGATGTCTTCATATATGACTGCTTTCCTCGTAAATCATCGAATTGATTTGTTTGGTTATGTTACTCTCCATCAAGTGTCCGTATGTATCCGGTTGCCTTCGTATATGATTGCATTCTTCATAGATCAGCGAGTTGATGTTTTTTGATATGCCGCATGCCACGATTATCATAAAATAAAATTCATCCTGGGAACCGTGTTCCGGAACTCCCGGAACTCTCCATCAAGTGTCCATATGTGTCCGGTTGCCTTCAATATGATTGCATTTTTCATAGATCTTCGAGTTGATGTTTTTTTTATGTGCCTCATTCCATGATTATCATAAAAATAAAATTCGTCCTGGGAACCGTGTTCCGGAATACCCGAAACTCTCCATCAAGTGTCCGTATGTATCCGGATGCCTTCGTATATGATTGCACTCTTCATAGATTATAGAGTTGATGTTTTTGATGTGCCGCATGCCATGATTATCCTAAAAATAAAATTTGACCCGGGAACCGTGTTCCGGAATTCCCGGAACTGGCCATCAATGGTCCACAAGTGTACGGATGCCTGCTTATATGATTGCATTCTTCACAGATAATCGAGTTGATGTTTTTTGATGTGCCGCATGCTACGATTATCATAAAAATAAAACTTGACTTGGGAACCAGGTTCCGGAATTACCGGAACTGGTCATCAAGTGTCTACATGTGTCCGGATATCTTCGTATATGATTGCATTCTTCATAGATCATCGAGTTGACGTTTTTTGATGATTATCATAAAAAAAATTTGACACGGGAACCGTGTTCCGGAATTCTCGGAACTGGTCATCAATGGTCCACAAGTGTACGGATGCCTGCGTATATGATTGCATTCTTCACAGATAATCGAGTTGATGTTTTTTGATGTGCCGCATGCTATGATTATCATAAAAATAAAATTTGACCTGGGAACCAGGTTCCGGAATTACGGGAACTGGTCATCAAGTGTCTACATGTGTCCGGATGCCTTCGAATGTGATTGCATTCTTCATAGATTATCGAGTTGATGTTTTTTGATGTGTCGCATTCCACAATTATCATAAAAAATAAATTTCGTCCTGGGAACCGTGTTCCGGAATTCCCGGAACTGGTCAGAAAGTGGCAAATCTATATTAAACCTTTATTGAATTAATTGCTTGCTATACTAAGTAGACGATCTGATAAGATTTGTTGAAATAAATTAGTGTTTCTGTTATAATAAAGCATATGCAATGTAAGCTCATAAATGGCCACTCTTGGGAACCGGTCCCAGGAACTGGCCAATTCGTATTACTAATATATGAAGTGCAATTATTATGCAAGAAGGTCATTTCTGACAAATTCTTGTCGAAAAATGTTGAATTCTAGCGTTGTTTTGAAAATATGTATGAAAAACTGAAAGTGGCCAAAAGTTGGTACCCCACTGCAATCTGGATTTACTCCGGGGTCGTAGCTCCGAATACGATTTTTAACGCATTTTCGAAAATTGGAATAATTTCCGGTTCTTTTGCAAAAAACTGCATCAAAATCGATTAAACAGAAAAAAAGTTATGGCAAAAAGAACGTCGATTTTGGTGTATCGAAGAGGGCTTGGTAGTTTGAAGGTTAACTTCTCGAAGTTTATTTTAAAGCCTAATTCACGATGTTTCTCAAAATTTAGAAGCTTTGGTGCATTTCGTTCGTTTGTTATTGTATTAGGTGAAAAAAGTTGATCTTGTATTTATACGTTTACTAAGAAAAAACATAATTTTTCCCAAAAAATGCTTTATTTAAGTAATTATCCAGTAATAATTAATACTTCATGTAGTAGACTCCCAATATTTTTCAATACAAGTTTCATTCGCTTTGGCATTTAATTATTTCGATTTTTTATTTTTCTTGCTCTGAGCTTGGTTTAGAATGATTTGATTGCTTGCTTGAACTTTGCAACTAACAAATACTGCTTCGCGTTGTCATATACATCACGAACCAGCACACTCGAAACATTTTGAATCGGGATAACGTCCAAAGAAAGCGATATTTGAATGACCTCTGATGTGTATAACAACGCGAAGCAGTATTCGTCAGTTGCAAAGTTCAAGAAAGCAATCAAATCATTCTAAAACAAGCTCAGAGCAAGAAATATAAAAAATCGTAATAATTAAATGCCGAAGCGAATGAAACTTATATTTAAAAATAATGGGAATTCGATTGACTGATAAATGTAGTGTTGATTATTACTGGATATTTACCTGAGTAAAGCATTTTTTGAAAACAACTATATTTTTTCTTAGCGAAAGTATAAATGAAGGAACAATTGTTTTCACTTAAACTTCCATAACAAGCGAACAAAACGCACTAAAGCCACAGACTAACAGACATAACACTATGAGGGAATTCCCTAAAAAACATCGATCCGACAATTTTTCCAGAACACTAGCTCCACCTTTTATTCACAGTCCCAAACACTCATTTACTGGTGGTTTACCCCTCAGGTTTGGGAACAATTTTTCACTACTGGTCTATCCCCCATATGCTTGTTCATATGTCAGTGGCGCCATAATTTCAAATGTGGCCACAGTCCCAACTACAAATATATGTAAAATGACCGTTAAAGCGGGCGAAGCTTCGTTTTTGAGTGCGTAACCCGAGACAGTTGGAGCCGGAGCCTAAATCAATATTTAGCGGATGGCTTCAGCGCCACTCCCGAAGGAGACCATTCGCCTTATTCGGTTTGCCCAGCTATTGAGACCCCTCCTACGGGCGGGTACTATTTGTTTCTGAGTTCTGGCTCCAGAATGGTCCAACTGGACTAAGGTACCTTGATTACCAGTCTGAAAACATTCGCTAGAAATCAACAACAGTATACAAAGAAGGCCTCAGACCGGTATAATTGATTAGCTCTAACGCTTTTTATCATCACGGGCAAAGATCTACTCAAACACAAGGTCCCCAATCGTGGCCGATTTAGGAAAGGGGGAGTCGAATGAAAAAGAAGTCAACTCTGCTAAAAACGGAAACGACCGAAAATCGTGAAACTACCTATACCAGAAAATACCAAAAAATAGTTTACTGCAAAAAAACTGTTTAATTCACTTCAACTCATAATTCGCTTACAAAAAAATATTTATTTCACATTTCGGGTCTCGAACCCGGGCCTTCCAACTTGCTAGCTAATTTCCTCGCAGCGCGCTAACCAACATGGTCACTGCCTATCCTGTCTCTCTCCCTTCCCAAAGCATATCAAAAATCTAACTACCTAACGTGGTGTTCATCCGAAAATGAGTGGCTCAACTTACGGTGCGTGCATATACAGTCGGCGTGTTGGTGTGTAATACAGCGATTTCATCGCTGACCTAGGATTTTCACGGGGTGGGAAAAATGAAACCGCCGAACAAAAAACTTGATAATCGGGTTTCGAACCCGGGCTTTTTGAGCTTGTCACGAAAATGCTGTCACTTAGCTCACTGAACCGGCATTTGCGGGTTTAAACAAAATTGATCATGCGCATGTCAAAAAAAGGAAATGAGTACTCACACTACCATGGTTTTACGTGGGTCGCTTGAAGATCCAGTCCGCTGGAGATGCTGATCCGGTTGCCACAAACGATTTGCCCGGTCGTTTGCTGGCAGAGTCTGACCTGATGGAGGTCACTGCATTACATGTTTCCCACGTGGGTTGATCGATAGTCGGTGCCCAGCCACTGGACGTATGCTGGCAACGACGCTGCTCCCTAGCTAGCGCGAATTTGACGGTCGTCGCTCTTCCGGATGGTTCACCGGGAACTTTGTAGCTAGATGGCGGGGTCAGAAGCGGTGGCTGACGGATGATGATCGGTGTGACGGGATGCTGCAGCTTCAAACCTGCACGAAAAACACGCATCCAACGATAAGTTGGAATTAGGGCACGCACTGCACTGGCCACCTTTTGCACCTTACCTTAATTCGGGAATACCGACTCTAAACCACTGCTTCGATATGCGGGAAGCCACTTAACTTGTACGAGTTAGAACTGGGAAGGGAAAACTAATTACTGGCAAAACTGATATAGAGAATCTCACGATTTTTATCTTTTACCTATAAAACCACACCGAGGCGCGAGAAAAAAACTAAACCACTCCAGCCTCTTCCACGATCCAGAACAAAGTGAAAAATCAGATCTTTGGAGTCCTCAGTTTAAAGCATGAGTCATATCTTCGTGACCGGAACTACGCAATCGTTCACGAAATTACGCAAGTTTCCCCGAAGCCTTTTTTTGTATACGGCTTCAATTTCTTTTGAATATCCCCAGACCTCGATCCTCTACCACCAAATCCCGGGTGCTGCCGAATGGCTTTCAAAACCCAGAGACAAATAGTTTCCCCTCCACTATAGCTTATTCTGCGGTTAAAGGTCGCAGAAAGGGTTATCTCAAAAGCGGGGCGACGCCTGCGTCGCGACCACCCGCCAAAAGTAACTCGGTTCCAACCACGACTGGATCCGGTGGGTGCTCAACCACTCATCTGACAGTTCATTCGAAGGAACTCCAACCAACCACTCACTCTCATTCGCATTTCGAGAGAAATTACAGAAGCTTTTACCCATGCTGAGCGGACCAATTATTCGAGGGGTCGCTCGATATTATTTACATTCATATCGTAGTACTACAAGTGTTATGTCTGTTAGTCTGTGCCAAAGCTTCCAAATTTTAAGAAACATCGTAAATTAAACTTTAAAATAAACTTAGAAAATTTGGTGAAGCACGCTTCAATGAAAAAAAAAAAGCTGAGAAAATAGGGTGAACGGAACGGAACGGAAGGGACACATTTTTCACTTAAATTGCCATAACAAACGAACAAGATGCACCAGGGTTTTCAAACTTCGAAAAAAAATCGTTGATTACGCTACAAAACAAACGTTGAAAATCTGGAGCAGTTTGTGTAAAAAGAAAAAAAGTTGTCCAAAAAATAGTAGGGTGAACGTATAAATGTGGGACACCACTTTTTTCACTTAAGCTGCCAAAACAAACGAATAAACCACACCAGAGCTACGAAATTTCGATATACATCGTTTATTAAGTTTTAAAACAAACGCTGAAAATTAGGTGCAGATTATTCAAACAAAGAAAAAGTTATCCTGAAAAAATGGAGTGAACGTATAAATGTGGGACACACTGTAGAGTCAATTTTTCACTCGGAACTGCGAATTTATGCCAATTCAACGTGAACAAATGTTTTCATAAAATTCTAGAACTAGATTCATGAATTAGCCAGTTTTGCGGACGTTGTGGATTTTCCGGATGATTTTCGCGTAGAATTCAGGGTCAGTATTTGAATGGAAGTATCAATATCATTTTAGATGGGCTTTTATAGAAACTTTCAAGCATATTACAAATTCTTAGGATCAGTTTCATTGATTGACCACATTGTCGCTTGATGAATATTATGAGAAATACTATTGTACCCTCGGAACCAGCATCGGAATCGTAATCCGGGACTTCCAATATCGGTCGTATCATGTACAAATTTAACATAAACATTTTTGTCCAGTTTCTTTATTTTTATAATCTGATAATTTTTTTCAGTCATTTATTTTATCCAAATTATTAATTTGACACAATTTTAACACGAATTCATTCTATAATTTTATTAGTATAGATTAATTTTCATTTTAAACATTTAGTTCATTTTATTCTGTATATCTTTTTCTTCATTTTATTTATATTACAGTTCTATTCATTTTGTTTAACTTTGTCATTCATTTAAGTGATTTAATTATTTTTATTCAAATTGTACATTTCATTGGTTTTATTTATTTTATTAATTTTATCTTTTTCAATTTTTTTTTATTAATTTGCTTCATTTTATTCATTTTATTAATTTTTTCCAGTACATATATTTTATTTAGTTTCTTCATTTTATTAATCTCATTAATTGTGTTCAGATATTCATTCCGTCCAATTTGTGAATTTGACTTAATTTAATTTATGCTATTAATTTTGTAACTTTCAATATTGTATCGATTTTGTTGGCTATTTTCGGCAAATTTGAGACTAAGAGAAACGAAAGCAATGAAATTGAAAGACGGATAGGTATTCTAGAGCGAATCAGTTATAAACTTAGAACGGAAAACTAGAACTAGGAAGGCTCATATGGGTATGATCGAAAGGAAATGTGAATAATTCTTTGCCTTCTGCAGAGTAGGAGTTGGGCGTTGCACCCAAGTCTACCGCATGATCTATGGTAGAACATAACTCATCATGTTTTACCGCCGACGCCGGTAAAAAAGTAGATAAAAATTCGATTTCTGCTAGCTGAGCTGTGTCATTAATTGCTATCAGCCATCCGTGTGTGCGGAACGAAAAAATCAATAAGTAGTTCAATCACAATAGGATCGGTGCGACACTGATAGGTTGGTGTCGATTGAATGCATACGTCACGGCTTGATGCTAGCAGAAAGGGAGAAGAATGATCGCATGGTCGTTCTAGGCGAGGATTTGTGAAGAATTTTTTGCCTGCGTCGGGGGTAAAACATGATGATGAGTTATGTTCTACCATAGACCATGCGGTAGACTTGGGTGCAACGCCCAACTCCTACTCTGCAGAAGGCGTTTCTCTTAGTCTCAAATTTGTCGAAAATAGCCAACAAAATCGATACAGTAGAACCTTGCGGCAATTAAAACATAGTAACAACTTTCAATATTGTTTAATTTTTCATTTAATGAGCGGAACTAAGTAGATTTATTTAGTTTGATAATTTCATTTATATCAATTAGTCTAGTCTTTTTTATTAATTTGAAAGCTTTTAATTTTTTTGCTTTAATAATTTTATAATTTCATTTGTTTTTTTGATTTTCTATAGTTTATAATGTGGGTTGAGACAGGGGTGTGGTGGTAAAAAAAGACTATCCAATTCTATTTTATCTCTTTGTGGTTCGTTGATATTTACACTCAATCACTGTGTGCGAATTACTGCATGTACATGAGGATGACTTTTGGACAAGAGAGCGTTAGCTCAAAATCAAAAAATGCGACCGCGCTATTTTGGGTAAAACTTAAAAAAATAAGTTACGTAACGGAGTGTAGTATCAAGGCTTTGTTTTAAATACATTACAGATCTTACAGAAAAATATATCGGCCAAGGAACCGTATTCTGGAATCCACGGAACCACAACATCAATAGACCGCATGTGTCCGGATGCCTTCATATATGACTGCTTTCCTCGTAAATCATCGAATTGATTTGTTTGGTTATGTTACTCTCCATCAAGTGTCCGTATGTATCCGGTTGCCTTCGTATATGATTGCATTCTTCAAAGATCAGCGAGTTGATGTTTTTTGATATGCCGCATGCCACGATTATCATAAAAATAAAATTCATCCTGGGAACCGTGTTCCGGAATTCCCGGAACTCTCCATCAAGTGTCCATATGTGTCCGGTTGCCTTCAATATGATTGCATTTTTCATAGATCTTCGAGTTGATGTTTTTTTATGTGCCTCATTCCATGATTATCATAAAAATAAAATTCGTCCTGGGAACCGTGTTCCGGAATACCCGAAACTCTCCATCAAGTGTCCGTATGTATCCGGATGCCTTCGTATATGATTGCACTCTTCATAGATTATAGAGTTGATGTTTTTTGATGTGCCGCATGCCATGATTATCATAAAAATAAAATTTGACCCGGGAACCGTGTTCCGGAATTCCCGGAACTGGCCATCAATGGTCCACAAGTGTACGGATGCCTGCGTATATGATTGCATTCTTCACAGATAATCGAGTTGATGTTTTTTGATGTGCCGCATGCTACGATTATCATAAAAATAAAATTTGACTTGGGAACCAGGTTCCGGAATTACCGGAACTGGTCATCAAGTGTCTACATGTGTCCGGATGCCTTCGTATATGATTGCATTCTTCATAGATCATCGAGTTGACGTTTTTTGATGTGCCGCATGCCATGATTATCATAAAAAAAATTTGACACGGGAACCGTGTTCCGGAATTCTCGGAACTGGTCATCAATGGTCCACAAGCGTACGGATGCCTGCGTATATGATTGCATTCTTCACAGATAATCGAGTTGATGTTTTTTGATGTGCCGCATGCTATGATTATCATAAAAATAAAATTTGACCTGGGAACCAGGTTCCGGAATTATCGGAACTGGTCATCAAGTGTCTACATGTGTCCGGATACCTTCGTATATGATTGCATTCTTCATAGATCATCGAGTTGACGTTTTTTGATGTGCCGCATGCCATGATTATCATAAAAAAAATTTGACACGGGAACCGTGTTCCGGAATTCTCGGAACTGGTCATCAAGTGTCTACATGTGTCCGGATGCCTTCGAATGTGATTGCATTCTTCATAGATTATCGAGTTGATGTTTTTTGATGTGTCGCATTCCACAATTATCATAAAAAATAAATTTCGTCCTGGGAACCGTGTTCCGGAATTCCCGGAACTGGTCAGAAAGTGGCAAATCTATAATAAACCTTTATTGAATTAATTGCTTGCTATACTAAGTAGACGATCTGATAAGATTTGTTGAAATAAATTAGTGTTTCTGTTATAATAAAGCATATGCAATGTAAGCTCATGAATGGCCACTCTTGGGAACCGGTCCCAGGAACTGGCCAATTCGTATTACTAATATATGAAGTGCAATTATTATGCAAGAAGGTCATTTCTGACAAATTCTTGTCGAAAAATGTTGAATTCTAGCGTTGTTTTGAAAATATGTATGAAAAACTGAAAGTGGCCAAAAGTTGGTACCCCACTGCAATCTGGATTTACTCCGGGGTCGTAGCTCCGAATACGATTTTTAACGCATTTTCGAAAATTGGAATAATTTCCGGTTCTTTTGCAAAAAACTGCATCAAAATCGATTAAACAGAAAAAAAGTTATGGCAAAAAGAACGTCGATTTTGGTGTATCGAAGAGGGCTTGGTAGTTTGAAGGTTAACTTCTCGAAGTTTATTTTAAAGCCTAATTCACGATGTTTCTCAAAATTTAGAAGCTTTGGTGCATTTCGTTCGTTTGTTATTGTATTAGGTGAAAAAAGTTGATCTTGTATTTATACGTTTACTAAGAAAAAACATAATTTTTCCCAAAAAATGCTTTATTTAAGGCCATCGTCTAAAATGGGTGCGCGCAGGTGGTTTTCTGGAAATCTTGATGGTAAATTTGAAGAAAATCTTAAAACCAAAAACATAGCCATCTGCCGTATAAATTTGGCTATCATTTGGTGAAAAAATATTTGGAAAATTCTAAAGATTTTCCGAGAGTTATGCCCTGGAGTGAAGAAAAAATCATTTTCCCGGTTTTCTTTAGCAATTATCTAAAAAATCAAAGCGGCGACATATACTTTTTCATATATAAAAGTTCATTATGTACTATAAGGAGTACATTCCGCTACATTTTTGAGAAAAATTTCCACATTTTCCACGAAAATTTTCCATTTTAGCTGTAATATAGGTAATACGTTTTCTCGCGATCTGAAAGTTCCGAATAAAATAAAAATTGTATCAAAACGTAGGGTATAATTTTTACAGATGGAAAATATGTTGTTTTGGGGAAATTTTTTACGATTTTCTCATGAAAACTCAAGATTTCCAATCAATTTCAAAAATCCATTCGATTCTGTGCGTGGAGCTGAAATTGAAAACTAGAAGTTTTCCATTCAAGCTCTTGGATACAAGATTTTGTCTCATTGGTTGCAGCGCTTCAGGCTCTATAAATATTGGGCATGAAATGTTATGTCATGTATGTGAAATTTTTTAAAGTTTTTTTATTATTCATTTATACATAATTACATATCATGTTTGCGTAGTATATTCATCAGAATCTACACTTTGGTAGATTTCCGTATATAGAATTCCGTAATAGAACTTCGAAAGTAAATTTTGTATTTGTAAATATGAGTTTTCTGGACTATCAAACATTTTTGCGAGACAATAACAATGTTCATTTTTGTCTTTTGGTAAAATATAATTGCCAATAGAAACAAGACGTGTTTTGACAAAAAAAACTTGTACAGCTACACTTTTTCACAATTTTCATATTTCCCATATAACAAGTTCATGTGAACCGTGACGGCGAGGACATATATTATTGGTATAATTTGACTAGGCTCAGTATGAATCTAGTATGAATCAACCATTGGTCATATGAATGAGTATTCGGATGATAGAGTTTCCATTGATTCATAAAAAATATACCACTAAATAATTGAACTGTATATGTCTGCATGTAGGAATGGCGCCTCATATATATGCATATATACATTATGTGCATCGTTCTTTTATGTGCTTACAAATTGAGGCCATTATGATGTAAATGAGAATCCAAATCTATCAACAATAATTGGAACTCTAAATCTAGCTTCCGGTTGCCATATCTGATCTGATTACGTCAACATTTCTTAGAGCTTGCATAGTCGTCAGAGGAGGCCAATCTGACCAAGATATCACTAATGTCGAGCTACGAAAGAATAACTTTGATACTACCCAAGTAACAAATTAAGTTTTATAGCACACTACAAGTTCAATCGCTCTTAGACTTCAAGAGTGTCATAAAACCTCCATTGTTACTAGGGTAGTCACTTGTATCAATAGATCGTCTCCAAATAACCGAGTCAATGGATGATCGTCGAAAGCTCTTCAGGACAGGAAGACTCCTTGAATATTCTCCAAGCTTAGTTGGGGGCACCGTCCAAGGTCATAACGTCCGGGACATTATGATGCACATTCAATTTCGGATCTTCTCTCGCAGTCGATTTGGATATTATGACGCATAAGAACTGCGTCATAATGTCCCTGGTCATATCGTCCCAAAATAATGTGTGTCATAACGTTCGGCACATTGTGACGTACGAGGGTGCGTCGTAAAATCCGAAAATAGATGTACGTCATAAAGTCCGCAATCATTCTAGTATCACAACGTCCTAAATTCGTACTGCGTCATAAAATCTGCATCAAAAAGTCGAATATTCTATGACGCACTGATTGTTTCGGACATTATGACGTCCAAATATATTGAAAAGTACATCAAATTACTTTGATTTACAGGTCTAGATCACTGGTGGCCTATAAATGATTCTTTGGATATATTGCCCACTATCGATAATTAAAGTTAAAGTCACATCGGTTCTTCGGTGCTGACTAGACCAATTTGCACTATCCTTTTATTATGTTTCTTCTTTTTCAAAATTTTAGCACTCGAATATTAAAATATAATTATTTGTGTTCTTGAATGTAGTTGTCATGTACAATAAAAATGTAATATCTCGACAAACATATGATTTGGTCTCAAAAGCCAACTGTCTAAATACACTTTTATGAACAATTCAGGACGAACCGTTAAGCGCCCTGTACAGCCGTTGATAGCACACAAAAGAGAACAGTTTTCTTTTCCGTTAACTGCTATGCACCGTGCTTGGGTAATAACGGTTTCTTGAGAATTTTTCCTCAAAGTTAATTTTGACATTTTGCTTTGGAGCCCTAATCATATGTTTGTCGAGATATATGCATTTGAAAATTTATAATGAATGTAACCAACCATAAAATCCTAGTGTTCATGATTGAGAAGGTACTAGGTGGATTAAAACAGCTTTTTAGTTTCGCGGACGTCATCGATATCATTGGATTCGATCACAGTATAGTGGACTGACCATAAAGTTCGGTGGACAGTGTTCTCCGTGGCAGATAGTAAAGATCGAGGCATCAAAAACGATGTTGATTTCAAGGTAGAAATTGATTGAGTACAGTATGACATTGTCGGAGAGTTCTAATATCATGGATAACACTAGTGCAGTGGTTCGGAAATGACTGAATCGATTTACACAAACATAGTTTCAACTGAAAGGTATAACGCTCCTATAAGCTGCTATTGAATTTTTAGTTGACCCAACTTCCGGTTCCGAAGTTACGGGTTGAAAAGGGCGGTCACACAGCAAATTTCCATATAAACTGGTACCTCCATGATGTCTAAATGATGTAATATATATGAAAATTTATGCAAAATAACTTGGATTTGTGGTCCTAGATCATAAATAAACAATCAAAGTAGCTTTGACTAGAGTTGGCACTATTTTTCAAAGAAAATCTGGCAATTCAACTAAAAATATCTGGCAAAATCTGGCACTTGACAGCGACCTCAAAGTCATCGAAATTTGGCATACATTTTAGTTTTCATCAATCGATTTTTGTAAAATTTTGGACATTATTACTCAAATTTCCAAAATGTGTGTATATGTAGTAACTTCTAAAGCTTAAAAATCTGGCAGAATGAGAGATTTTTCTTTTTGTCAGGAAGCTGCCAAAACATCTGGCTATGCCAGATAACTCTGGCATAATTGCATCCCTGGCTTTGACCACATTGACCACCCATTATGGTTCATGAGGTCCCCAGGGAACTCATCATGTTCCTAAGCTAGTGTCACATCCATTTCCCAGCGAATTCTTGACCAATTTTTACAAACTTGATTTCAAATTTCTAGATCACGGAATGCCAATCAATGAGTCAGTGGCGTAGCCAGAAATTTGGTTTGGGGGGGGGGGATGATAAAGAACGGTTTTTTTTGGAAAATGCTAAAATTTAATATGAGTTTCATAAATTATTGAAAATTCAGAAACGTAAGTAGTCTAACAGATGTCGTTCGAGGCTGCAAATAAGGAGAATCAACAGTTTTCAAACCTTTATAGATCATTTTCATGCATAATATGTCATTAATGTCAAAGAATCTTTTAAAGTGGGATATGTGTTCGAAAAAATTTTCAACGTTCAAGATCACTTAATTAGAAAATCCTTAACTTTGAAGGTTCGACACGTGCGAGAAATTTTCTAACATAAAATAGCGTATACTTTGATATAAACATTTTAGTGATTAATTCGCATAGAGGTAATTACGGAGAAGTAACTTCAAAAATAGAGACTTGGCACTTTCAGTAAAGTTATTGATAATGTCATTTTAAACAATTTTGTTGAAAATATAAAGGATACATGAATGCAGCATATCGGGATATGAAACAACATGCTATATTTCTACTTAGTGGAGTAAAATTTAGGGAAAAATTATTTTTTCTGAACTCAGAAGCCTTTGTTTAAAACCATCATTGCTGGTTGAGGAGACAAAACCTATAACTAAATTAGTTATGAAATTTGCGTTTCGACAGACTTCTTATCTGAATTCGACACTAACTTAGTGACAGGACTAAGCTAGCGCCGAATTTATGCTATCTCCAAAAAACGGAAACACTCTTTGTGTTTCTGGGCAAACCCCTAGTCCTTTTAATATTTGGGAATTTTTTTTAAAACTAGTTCACTTAAATATATCTTTTTTGTAAGCTTCAGAGACTCATACCTTGAATGCAATGTGAATATTGTTTAAAAATCGCAGACGAATGTTTTCAAATACAGTAATATCAGAATAAGTTATTGTAAAGGTTTTCTACCAATACATTTCGATACTCTGAATGTATTTGATATTCATGTCTTCAACAAAATTGTTTGAAATAGCATTTTTGAAAACTTTGCTGGAGACATTAAATCTCGACCTAAATTTACTTGAAGATCATATTCTCTTTAACTACTTCTAGGAGGATTAACCGCCAAAATTATTTTATTATCAAAAGTCCAGTTTTCTATTCTGAACTTATTCAATGTAACTTAATATTGAAATTTGACAGTTTCGAATGAAAGTAATCGTGACCGTTAAAAATTTATCGAGAATTTATTTTACTTTTCTTCATTATTCAAGCTCACAGCTTGACAACGAGTCCTAGTACCTAATTCACAAAATTTTGTTACGCCATTCAATTAAGCACTCAAATATACACCAGTAAAAAACCAATCCTGCTTAGAGGCTATTCATATAACTGATAATACAATAAAAATCAAATGCTCATAAAAACCTAGCCTAATCTGGTAGAGACAAACTGTAAACGTCAGCATCTTCCAACTATTTTCCGAAATGTTATTCTTGTTATTAACCATATCAAATTTTTGTCTGAACTCCACGCAATCTTAAAAAAACACATTTTCAGCAAATGTTGAAATGTATGCAAATTTTCGGCGAGCAAGTTTATATGTTTCATAGACAATCAACTTATTCAAACTTAGTTTTGCATTCGAAAATTTTTCTCTAATCCATATTTTGCAGCATCTTTTAAAAATGAGCTCTTGATAATTCAGGCTGTTATTTTATTTTACATTGAAGTAAGTTGATAACTATGGAATTTCATCTAAGAGATAAATTACATGATCCTCTTCCCACAATTTTCCAAAAGTCCTCATGATGCTTAAAACACGGTTCTCAATATAGTGATCAGAGAATATTCTTCCAAAAATGTTTTGTAGAACATTTATTTAAATTAATCAGCATCAACAATTTTTTTTCAATCCGATTAATTTTGGTTTGTGGGGGGGGGGGGGTCAACCCCCTAAACCTTCCCCCCTCCCCCTGGCTACGCCACTGCTTTAAGTATATTGTCCACTATCGACAATTCCGGAAGTCCCGGACTTCGGGCATATTCCACAATTAAAGTCGCATCGCTTTTTCGGTGATGATTGATCCGATTTTCTCAAACCAAGCCCCAAATGGCTCGCTCAACGATTCGTAAAGTGGAGCAATTGTTGAAGGTGAACATGAAGCTCAACATAGCAGAAGTAAATAATATGCAATTCCATCATTTACGACAAGCCGTATAGATTACGTTTAAAAAATTTAGCCAAGCAGAATCATTCGCTTCGCAGAACAACTTGAAACACGTCGTCGAATGTAATGACATTTTACACAGCATCCCAACGTATGTTGATAATGGCAGTATTGAACGCAGAGCCGCTATCAAACAATTCATGTCAAAATTCGGAGAGGAGGACAGTGTTAAGGAAGATACTTGAAGGAATTTCTTCCCAGGACTTCGCAACAGCGTTCGTGTAGTGTGAATGTGGCCAACAAAACCTATTCCCTCCTATTTGACCATCTCATGCAGATCACCTCAAGGCATTGTATATTCTCAACTAACACCAGTCACGTACCCAGGGCAGATTCTACGTGCCAATATTGCATCAGCCGCTACACCACGGAAAACCTTGCGCAGAGGCTGCTAAGGAAATTCCCCCTGCTACGACCAAAGCCGGCATATGGTCGTCGTATGCTAAACCACAACCAGTTGGTAAACCAACGACTGCGGACCAGGCAGTAACAACCACCACCTCAACAATGATCGGGCCCAGTACCGCTAAACCAACTGAATATCAATATCGAAGTAACAACGATTACATCAAATGTCTCCAAACCAACAACCACAGTGGCGGATCCAGGGGGAGGGTCTTGGGGGTCCGGACCCCCTCCCCCCGAAAATTTTTAAGTTCTTGAGAAATTTTAAAATAGTTTCTATTTTAAATTCATTCCAAGTTCAAAATCATTCCAAACTAGATTCGATTACCAAACCCGATTTTAATTAAATGAGGGTATTTCATATTACGTATTGCACAATGAACATTTCAAAGTTGAAATTTTGGACCCCCTCCGAAATTTTTTTCTGGATCCGCTCCTGAACAACCAACACCACTGATAAAGCATCAAACACCGATGAAGGATTTACAACAGCGACCCGGAAGTACAAGAAACAAACAAGAACATCCGACCGTGAGCATCATGAATGCAGTACCGATGACGACATAGACGCGAACGAAAACGCGAAAGCAGACAGACCGAATGATCCCTAATGTGCGGCATACAACGCACCTAATGTCTCACCACCTAGGAAGAAGATCTCACCACGCAGCAGCAAGCTGCGTCAACAAGACCCTACGGACAGTTGAATGTTTATTTTAATTTCTACATATTGTAAAAATCTTTAAAAACCCACGGCCCAGTTATGCTAACGCATTGAGCGGTGTCAAATGAACAAAAAAAGAAGATAACGTAGAAGACCTGCTGATTAAGTTAAACAAATCTTATACTTTTATATTTAAAGTCAGTCAGCGTCGACTTTTGAGGTAGTCGTCGGATACGTGCTAAGCGTAATAATAATGTAATAGACATTGCCACAATTATATTGAACATAACCAGCTAATGAATGAATAGTTTGGATAAATGAGAAAGGCATAATCACACCACTAGGTGGATTAAACCAGTTTTTATATATCGGTTCAGTGTGTCAAGAATTGAGCTGCTTACTGAAAGTGCTCAGGAGTAGGTATCTGGTGGTTTGTTAGATTGGTGCAAAACTTTCCAGCATAACTGGTTCCAGGCATGCGAGAACTACACGACTCTACATAATTGTCGACTGAGGGTATTGTCGACGAATATTGCCGAAAGCGCAACGCTGTGTTCATTCCGTAGTTTGTCCGACGAAACTGCAACCGCCGCAAATTCCTGTTCCTCGGTGCTCTGGGGAGCACATTAATTGAATTTTCCTGCAAAACGGCGGAGCAGTCGATTCTATTCTGTAGAACGTCTGCCAAGAAGAGCGCTTTCAAAAGAACTCGTCGGGTTTACAGGGTTTCCAGACCGATGAGTAAACACCGGCTTCCGTAGCCAGGTAGCTGATACGGATTAAGCCACGGTAACCTGCGCAATGCAAATCGAATAAACCGCCGTTGAATGGATTCGATTAAAGTAGATAGAACTCCACACTGCAGAGCTGTAGTATAGCGACTTTAGGCAATATACGTCGGTATGATGAGGCCCAGCGTTTGTGATGCTTTACCGACGATGAACGAGACGTGTAGCTTGAAAGTGAGTTGGTTATCCAGTATGACTCCAAGATCTTTAACGTGAGTGACACGATCGATTTGAACATCCCCCAAGGCATATTGGAAACGAATCGGTTGCTTTTTCCTTGTGAAGGAAATCACCGAGCACTTTCTCGGGTTGACGATCATTCGATTCAAATCGCACTAAGCTGCGAAACTGTCCAGTTGATTTTGCAGGAAATGGGCATCAGCAATCGAACGAATCTGCATATACATTTTCAGATCGTCCGCAAATGACATAATTCACATAGTTGAAAAACAGTACAAAAATTATCGGACCAAGGTGACTTCCCTGTGGGATAGGGGAACATGGGGAGACTTGACCAGGTTTTCAGCTAAAACTGCATAAATCTCTAAAAAAGCCTTCAATCCCCCAAAAATCTTTCAGATATAATGCACAAAGTTATTGCGCGTCTTCATGAATTTTGGAGAAATTTTTAATTTAATTTTTGAAAAGTTACAAAAGTTTTTCTGTGATCGTTTTTTCTGGGGGAGACTTGACCAAGGGAATTTTGAAAAATCATAACAAAAAATAATGACATAAAACATACTGTAATTATTTTTTCCCTATTGTCGAGATCCTTAGGTAGCAGTAAAAAATATAAAAGGGTTGCAGTTGATAAATTTTGATTTTTTTAAATGCATTTCTTTTTAAGGATTAACTGTAGTGCTTGCATTGCATGTTCACACGTCACGAAATCAGTCCTACTATTGCTAACTTTGCTTACAAATTTTAAAATATAAAGACTTATGTTTGGGGTGGGATTTTTTTATGGCCTGATTAACATTAACAGTAGATACCAAAGCATAATGAATGTTAGGAATTTTGTATCTTTCTTCAGCTGATCGCCACTTGGTCAAGTCTCCCCATAAAATTTTGGTCAAGTCTCCCCAACATTAGTTATTGCGTTCAATGTCATGCGAATTCTAGTAATAACTATTCCAACGTTCCAGTTTATGTAAAATCATTTCACTGCTTCACAAGGATTAAGATGGTATATTAGTCCTTTAATAGTAATTATTAGTCGAGTAGATATGTCCATACAAAGTTTGATAAAAAATTACATCATTTAATGCAAATTTATTAATCACGTAATATTTTCTGCAAGGAAAGGATTTTTTACTCCAAACTTTCAAAATTACCTTAAGGGATCGAAACAAGTATAAAAATATTTTTGAAAAAAAATTAAGAATCGAATAGAAGACGCCATAGCCGAAAATAGAATTTTTCGCTTGGTCAAGTCTCCCCATGTTCCCCTACCGGAGGTAGCATTGAAACTATCTGATTGAAAATCGCCTATAGTGACACTCATCGACCGGTCGGTAAAATAGCTGTTGAACCACCTAAGGAGTGAGCCGTGTAGTCCTAGTCTCTGCAGCTTTGCAACAGTTATATAGTGATTAAAGGGCGAACACGAAATTATTGCGACACCGAAAATGTCATGCTAATTTTCTTATAATGTTTAAAATCAAACCAAAATTTTAGGGTAGTTTTATACATATATTTACTTCAAAAATCAAAAGAAAAGTTAATCGATGGAGCCTTGAGTGTAAAATTGAAAGCATTTTCGCTTGATGCCCTCGTCAAAGTCTGTACAGTTTCATTCGGTACTAGTTTATCAGTTTTTTTTCATTTTCTTAACATGTCCTTCTCGTCTTTGACTGTCTTCTTGCTCTTCCGAAGTTTCCGCTTCATCATTGCCCAGTACTGCTCCACCGGGCGCAGCTCCGGACAGTTTGGCGGATTCATGTCCTTTGGAACAAAATGGACAGAATTGGCCTCATTCCACTCCAGGACACTTTTAGAATAGTGGCATGATGCCAATTCTGGCCAAAATAGTGGAGCTTCGTCGTGCTGCTGCAAGAACGGCAAAAGGCGCTTCTCGAGACACTCAGATTTGTAAATCTCGCCATTTACTGTGCCCTTTGTCACGAAAGGCTCACTCCTCAGTCCGCAAGAGCAGATGGCCTGCCAAGTGAGATATTGCTAGAACTTGCTCTTGCCGGTGAAAAACTCCAACCCCGGAATTTTAATTTAATAATTTCAAATACTTTATGAAGTTTTGGGTTTCGATCACTGAATCATGCAATTATATACAGGAAACATATGCGCATATTTCCATAAGGGAAAACCCCCTTGGATAAGGACAGTTGGAAAAGGTGACGGAGTGGAGACAGCAAGTAGTCGATATGATGCTTCAAAATAAGGGGCGGTATTCCATCTGGTCCTGGTTTGTGAATTGACTTCAGTTGGCGGGCTGCTCTCGTAATCATCGTATCATCCACGTCCATTTGGCCAAAAGTCTGTATTTGCAAAGGGACGTTTCTGGCGGTGGTGAAAACATGCTCGGGAGTTAATACTTCTACTTTAAAAACACTGGCAAACTTAATGGAAAAGAGACGACATTTTTCATTGCTATCGGTAGCTATTTAACCATTTAGAGTCATCGACGACGGATATAACTTCAAAAATCGACTGGATGTGAGCATCGATCAACGTATTGTCCCGAATGCGATCCGGAGGAAAATAAACTGCACACAGGAAAACGGTTCGATCACCAAGCTCAATAGCAACCCAGATTTGTTCAACACATTTACATGCATCGTCCTCGACAACTCTAGCTTTCAGTTGTTTGTCCACAGCGACAGCGATGAGGAAGCCTTGCTAGAAACGACATATGAAAGTTTAACAATATGAGGAGAAAGAAGCGCCTCGGTGCCGATCACGAATAACGACTTGGGGCGGGAATCTGTTGGCGTTTGGTACAGGAACGGTTGCCAGGTGGAGTTGCTAGTGAACATACAAACGACTAGAATGGCATCAAATGGAGGAAGCAGATTATATGACCCATGATCGCATATTTGTTCCATTTTCTATGCATTTCTTATATTTATGGGACTGACTTGCGATCATAGGCAGTACAATGCACGGTGTTTGACACTGATAAAAAACGGCAAACTACAGTAGTCTGAACAAGTAGCGCGAATGGCAGAAGAGAGATCAGCTAAAGTTAGTCTCAGCAGAGAACCTGGAAGAGGTCGTCGATTTCGGGGCAAACCCCGCATTCGTTGGCTGAGTGCTATAGAGGACGACGCGAGTGCGGCGAGCGTTTAAGGAGGCTGCAGCATGGCGACCGAAAATTGAGTAACCTGAAAATCTAGAATTCATTCGGTAATGATTCCGAGCACCCATATTGTTCGAGCACGATGATGATATATTTACGTATTTATGTACTTATGCATTTATGTATTTATGTATTTATATATTTATGTATTTATGTATTTATGTATTTATGTATTTATGTATTTATGTATTTATGTATTTATGTATTTATGTATTTAAGTATTTATGTATTTATGTATTTATGTATTTATGTATTTATGTATTTATGTATTTATGTATTTATGTATTTATGTATTTATGTATTTATGTATTTATGTATTTATGTATTTATGTATTTATGTGTTTATGTATTTATGTGTTTATGTATTTATGTATTTATGTATTTATGTATTTATGTATTTATGTATTTATGTATTTATGTATTTATGTATTTATGTATTTATGTATTTATGTATTTATGTATTTATGTATTTATGTATTTATGTATTTATGTATTTATGTATTTATGTATTTATGTATTTATGTATTCCCTTAGAACCTAATCGGTAAATCTGGTAAATGTGAAAGAACGAGTATGCATTGTTTCAGAAGCTCACTTGGTACAAGAAAGGTCCCGCTTGGCCTAACATGTTGAATTCTCAGCACTGAATGTCTTAGATTATGAAACAATATAAAGGAGATGTCGCTAAGACTGACAACGATTTTCGCTTTCAGTATACAATATTCCATCTCGCGAATACTCGGTCGAAATGTACATAAATTGATACCCAAAACCATCGTATGGGATCAGCGCAATGCTTTTTCGTCAACTTCACGGTCCTTCGTTCTCAATACACTAGCTCTAGCCAATGTCAGTTATCGTTCACGTAGCTATTCTGGGGTGTAGCCGCTGCAAGCATTCAGTTTCTAGTTTGGTTTTTCTTGTAAGTTGTTCTTTGGCTCTCAGCACCGAACTAACCGTGCCTGTCAGAGTTTATAGTCAGTCATACTGCTCCTCTGTGATCGACTCCAATGATGTCGCTCTCGATCGCGAAACCAAAAAGATATGTGAGATTCTGAGATGATAGTTCCATTCCTTTGTACATCAGATCTTATCACACCTTCTAGTAATATGTAGCTTTGGTATTGGTACCGTTGCGAAACTTGACCTTCTGTTTTGACAGACTAAGCAATCAGAGCTACAAATATTCAATTTCATTGAATGAAAATTGATCATATTCTGCAACATTCATTTTCATTATTCAGTAACGCTATCGAAAACGTCAAACGAACCAACTGCCAATACTTTCAATGCAAATGCAAGCTAGTTGGTTGCTTCGCTCGTTAGTGAATCGATTGAATACCCAAGCCAACCTGCCTTTGAATTTCGGAAAGCTTTACGAGACTCCGATGAAAAAGGTGTGTAAAACTGATCAGGTAGGAGATTAGTGCAACGAGTAAAATGACATAACCAAGTTTGAAAAATATTCAAGGAGTCTTCCTGTCCTGAAGAGCTTTCGACGATCATCCATTGACTCGGTTATTTGGAGACGATCTATTGATACAAGTGACTACCCTAGTAACAATGGAGGTTTTATGACACTCTTGAAGTCTAAGAGCGATTGAACTTGTAGTGTGCTATAAAACTTAATTTGTTACTTGGGTAGTATCAAAGTTATTCTTTCGTAGCTCGACATTAGTGATATCTTGGTCAGATTGGCCTCCTTTGACGACTATGCAAGCTCTAAAAAATGTTGACGTAATCAGATATGACCTGTTTATGGCAACCGGAAGCTAGATTTAGAGTTCCAATTATTGTTGATAGATTTGGATTCTCATTTACATCATAATGGCCTCAATTTATAAGCACATAAAAGAACGATGCACATAATGTATATATGCATATATATGAGGCGCCATTCCTACATGCAGACATATACAGTTCAATTATTTAGTGGTATATTTTTTATGAATCAATGGAAACTCTATCATCCGAATACTCATTCATATGACCAATGGTTGATTCATACTAGATTCATACTGAGCCTAGTCAAATTATACCAATAATATATGTCCTCGCCGTCACGGTTCACATGAACTTGTTATATGGGAAATACGAAAATTGTGAAAAAGTGTAGCTGTACAAGTTTTTTTTGTCAAAACACGTCTTGTTTCTATTGGCAATTATATTTTACCAAAAGACAAAAATGAACATTGTTGTTGTCTCGCAAAAATGTTTGATAGTCCAGAAAACTCATATTTACAAATACAAAATTTACTTTCGAAGTTCTATTACGGAATTCTATATACGGAAATCTACCAAAGTGTAGATTCTGATGAATATACTACGCAAACGTGATATGTAATTATGTATAAATGAATAATAAAAAAAAACTTTCAAAAATTTCACATGCATGACATAACATTTCATGCCCAATATTTATAGAGCCTGAAGCGCTGCAACCAATGAGACAAAATCTTGTATCCAAGAGCTTGAATGGAAAACTTCTAGTTTTCAATTACAGTTTCAATATAAGCAAACAGAATGGAGTGGATTTTTAGAGATTTTTCCTGGAAAATGTGAAATTTTTTATCAAAAATGTAACGGAGCGTGTTCCTTATGGTACAGGATGTACTTTTATATAGGAAAAAGTATATGTCACCGCTTTGATTTTGAAGATAATTGCTAAAGAAAACCGGGAAAATGAATTTTTCTGCACTCCAGAGCATAACTCTCGGAAAATCTTTAGAATTTTCCAAATATTTTTTCACCAAATGATAGCCAAATTTATACGGCAGATCGCTATGTTTTTGGTTTTAAGATTTTCTTCAAATTTTCCATCAGTATTTCCACAAAACCACCCGCGCGCACCCATTTTAGACGATGGCCTTAAGTAATTATCCAGTAATAATTAATACTTCATGTAGTAGACTCCCAATATTTTTCAATACAAGTTTCATTCGCTTTGGCATTTAATTATTTCGATTTTTTATTTTTCTTGCTCTGAGCTTGGTTTAGAATGATTTGATTGCTTGCTTGAACTTTGCAACTAACAAATACTGCTTCGCGTTGTCATATACATCACGAACCAGCACACTCGAAACATTTTGAATCGGGATAACGTCCAAAGAAAGCGATATTTGAATGACCTCTGATGTGTATAACAACGCGAAGCAGTATTCGTCAGTTGCAAAGTTCAAGAAAGCAATCAAATCATTCTAAAACAAGCTCAGAGCAAGAAATATAAAAAATCGTAATAATTAAATGCCGAAGCGAATGAAACTTATATTTAAAAATAATGGGAATTCGATTGACTGATAAATGTAGTGTTGATTATTACTGGATATTTACCTGAGTAAAGCATTTTTTGAAAACAACTATATTTTTTCTTAGCGAAAGTATAAATGAAGGAACAATTGTTTTCACTTAAACTTCCATAACAAGCGAACAAAACGCACTAAAGCCACAGACTAACAGACATAACACTATGAGGGAATTCCCTAAAAAACATCGATCCGACAATTTTTCCAGAACACTAGCTCCACCTTTTATTCACAGTCCCAAACACTCATTTACTGGTGGTTTACCCCTCAGGTTTGGGAACAATTTTTCACTACTGGTCTATCCCCCATATGCTTGTTCATATGTCAGTGGCGCCATAATTTCAAATGTGGCCACAGTCCCAACTACAAATATATGTAAAATGACCGTTAAAGCGGGCGAAGCTTCGTTTTTGAGTGTTATGTCTGTTAGTCTGTGCCAAAGCTTCCAAATTTTAAGAAACATCGTAAATTAAACTTTAAAATAAACTTAGAAAATTTGGTGAAGTACGCTTCAATGAAAAAAAAAAAAGCTGAGAAAATAGGGTGAACGGAACGGAACGGAAGGGACACATTTTTCACTTAAATTGCCATAACAAACGAACAAGATGCACCAGGGTTTTCAAACTTCGAAAAAAAATCGTTGATTACGCTACAAAACAAAATCTGGAGCAGTTTGTGTAAAAAGAAAAAAAGTTGTCCAAAAAATAGTAGGGTGAACGTATAAATGTGGGACACCACTTTTTTCACTTAAGCTGCCAAAACAAACGAATAAACCACACCAGAGCTACGAAATTTCGATATACATCGTTTATTAAGTTTTAAAACAAACGCTGAAAATTAGGTGCAGATTATTCAAACAAAGAAAAAGTTATCCTGAAAAAATGGAGTGAACGTATAAATGTGGGACACACTGTAGAGTCAATTTTTCACTCGGAACTGCGAATTTATGCCAATTCAACGTGAACAAATGTTTTCATAAAATTCTAGAACTAGATTCATGAATTAGCCAGTTTTGCGGACGTTGTGGATTTTCCGGATGATTTTCGCGTAGAATTCAGGGTCAGTATTTGAATGGAAGTATCAATATCATTTTAGATGGGCTTTTATAGAAACTTTCAAGCATATTACAAATTCTTAGGATCAGTTTCATTGATTGACCACATTGTCGCTTGATGAATATTATGAGAAATACTATTGTACCCTCGGAACCAGCATCGGAATCGTAATCCGGGACATCCAATATCGGTCGTATCATGTACAAATTTAACATAAACATTTTTGTCCAGTTTCTTTATTTTTATAATCTGATAATTTTTTTCAGTCATTTATTTTATCCAAATTATTAATTTGACACAATTTAAACACGAATTCATTCTATAATTTTATTAGTATAGATTAATTTTCATTTTAAACATTTAGTTCATTTTATTCTGTATATCTTTTTCTTCATTTTATTTATATTACAGTTCTATTCATTTTGTTTAACTTTGTCATTCATTTAAGTGATTTAATTATTTTTATTCATATTGTACATTTCATTGGTTTTATTTATTTTATTAATTTTATCTTTTTCAATTTTTTTTTATTAATTTGCTTCATTTGATTCATTTTATTAATTTTTTCCAGTGCATATATTTTATTTAGTTTCTTCATTTTATTAATCTCATTAATTGTGTTCAGATATTCATTCCGTCCAATTTGTGAATTTGACTTAATTTAATTTATGCTATTAATTTTGTAACTTTCAATATTGTATCGATTTTGTTGGCTATTTTCGGCAAATTTGAGACTAAGAGAAACGAAAGCAATGAAATTGAAAGACGGATAGGTATTCTAGAGCGAATCAGTTATAAACTTAGAACGGAAAACTAGAACTAGGAAGGCTCATATGGGTATGATCGAAAGGAAATGTGAATAATTCTTTGCCTTCTGCAGAGTAGGAGTTGGGCGTTGCACCCAAGTCTACCGCATGATCTATGGTAGAACATAACTCATCATGTTTTACCGCCGACGCCGGTAAAAAAGTAGATAAAAATTCGATTTCTGCTAGCTGAGCTGTGTCATTAATTGCTATCAGCCATCCGTGTGTGCGGAACGAAAAAATCAATAAGTAGTTCAATCACAATAGGATCGGTGCGACACTGATAGGTTGGTGTCGATTGAATGCATACGTCACGGCTTGATGCTAGCAGAAAGGGAGAAGAATGATCGCATGGTCGTTCTAGGCGAGGATTTGTGAAGAATTTTTTGCCTGCGTCGGGGGTAAAACATGATGATGAGTTATGTTCTACCATAGACCATGCGGTAGACTTGGGTGCAACGCCCAACTCCTACTCTGCAGAAGGCAAAGAATTCTTCACATTTCCTTTCGCTCACGCCCATATGAGCCTGCCTAGTTCTAGTTTTCCGTTCTAAGTTTATAACTGATTCGCTCTAGAATACCTATCCGTCTTTCAATTTCATTGCTTTCGTTTCTCTTAGTCTCAAATTTGTCGAAAATAGCCAACAAAATCGATACAGTAGAACCTTGCGGCAATTAAAACATAGTAACAACTTTCAATATTGTTTCATTTTTCATTTAATGAGCGGAACTAAGTAGATTTATTTAGTTTGATAATTTCATTTATATCAATTAGTCTAGTCTTTTTTATTAATTTGAGAGCTTTTTAATTTTTTTGCTTTAATAATTTTATAATTTCATTTGTTTTTTTGATTTTCTATAGTTTATTCAGATCATTCGAGGTTTCATTCTGTTAGGTCTCGAATGAATGATGCAACAGTGATATGTGTAAGAAACTTCTCATCTCATGCTAGTTTAAGCCGGTTTTCATGTTTTAGACCAGTGTGCAACGGCTACAGTGAAATATGACTGGGGTGTCAATAGGATCATTACTACATACACCCTTTCCTAAAATTACTATTGAGTAAAATTGGTTTGACACCTTTAGAAAATGCTACCTCTGTTATACTGAACACAAGTGTTTTTATTTATTTTATAACTGTTCTTAATTTCTGGACCAGCTTATACTAAGTTTTCATTTTCAGAACATTGAAAATTATTGGCATAATTTATGGCATAAATAATTACAGTTTCGCTGCACCGTATTGCTCATCAGTGGAGAATTCGAGACCTGCTATTCAGAGGCGTTAATTATAGAAAAGAGGAAAGTTATATATAGTGCTTAATATACCAGCTGTGTTGTGCAACTTGCTCTTCCTACCTACGAAAGCAAACAGAAAACTAAAATAAAAATTTTCGTTTTCCTCGCATTCTGTTTCTATTAATAGCTTTCTCATACATTATCACAGCATTGAAACCCTAGTGTGTCACTATGAACAGAAATAGAATTTGAAAAAGTGTTCAATACATTCAAGATCTAACAAAGAATATGTGTCAAGGACCCGATCTGAGCATAGCTTAGTTAGTTAGTTATATATATATATATATATATATATATATATATATATATATATATATATATATATATATATATATATATATATATATATATATATATATATATATATATATATATATATATATATATATATATATATATATATATATATATATATATATATATATATATATATATATATATATATATATATATATATATATATATATATATATATGCTGTTTTTCATTGTAGAACTTATTGACTTTCCAAAACAAGGTTATAGGATGCTCGGTACGCAGTTCTTGAACATACCCTTTTATTTTTACGAGCACGACATTCATTTGCATTCACGCATAAATAACGAGCACAATCCATAACAATAAATCAAGAAGTAACTTAAAAAAAACTTTTTGGCGTAATGTATCCCCCCTGTGGGGACGACTTTAAGCCAATTTTTAGTTCTTTATATCTCATGTACAATCTTGATTTTGCAAAAGTTCTTTTCACTGTCTTTAGAGTTACTTCTGCCATATGTGAAACATCAAACGAAGTGACTTTAAATTGAATTATTTATGTTTAAACGAAACGAAAAACGAGCGCCAGAATGTTTACCCTACCGTATGAAGAAAAATAACAGACATTCTTCTATCCAATAGTTTCGAATAAGTAATAATAGAAGTAGAAATAAGGCGAATAATGGCTGCACATGCACATTTAAGAATGTTACGAAAATTCAAAAGAAATTCTCGAATTGTGAACTTTTGCTTTCAGAAATCAAAACTTACCTTCTTTTGTTGTTTTTCCCATGCAGGATCCAATAGGCCTTCGCGCTCCCATTCCTCTTCTTGCTCCATGTAACTATCTTCACCATACTGCATAGTAGTGTCACCGTTCTCCATCATAGCCTTTGTTTAATACTATGGTTATTCGGTTTATGCTAACGAAGAAAACTGTCGGGCCAAGAAAATCAGCAAACACCTTTTACACACGATAACAAAACGAAAAGGAAGAATGGCGTCTAAATTAGAACTCTAACTTGACTTTCTTTTTGAAAAAGTTATGTAAGTGACAACGCGAAAATTCCGTACAAAAGAAAAATCACACAAGTGCGAGCGGAATATATATATATATATATATATATATATATATATATATATATATATATATATATATATATATATATATATATATATATATATATATATATATATATATATATATATATATATATATATATATATATATATATGTATATATATATATATATATATATATATATATATATATATATATATATATATATATATATATATATATATATATATATATATATATATATATATATATATATATATATATATATATATATATATATATATATATATATATATATATATATATATATATATATATATATATATATATATATATATATATATATATATATATATATATATATATATATATATATATATATATATATATATATATATATTCACTGACTGGGCCACAAGCGAAGAAGAACGGTTTTACTTTGCTACTCAAATTCAATGACTTTCGAACCGCTTGCGTTGGTAGCAAACTCAAAACTAATGTGAAATCGTCTGTTCGCGCATCGCCTATTTTTTCACTTTTTGCTCGTGAAAAACCTGCGCATTCTTTTCTGTCAAAATCGGACATTGGTACGGGAGCGTCACAATCATATATACGCGACTTATCATTCTTATTTGATAATGTACTAGCAGTGTCTAATTCTCAATCTAATCAGAACACACAATAACAAATGACAATAATAAAAGTATAGTGAATGTTCAGGTCAGGATGTAGTTTAAGCAAAAGGGACTAGTGTAGATATATCAGTGGTAACAGTGTCTTATTCTCAATCTAATCAGAACACACAATAATAATGGATAATAATAAAACTATAATGAATATTCAGTTCAGGATTTAGTTGTAGAAGGGACTGGTATAGATATATCAGTACATCCACGTGGACCTCGTGGATGCGTCTTTTGTGCTCAAATACATCGCCTGAAATAATCATCATTATTCTGATGTAGCATGTAGCTGTTTATCACCTACTGGGTTTTGAACGATAATTGTACACACAGTGGTGCAGTGAAAGGTAAAAAGCATTTGTAATATCATCATAGATATTTCAGGTTAAAAATTTGAGAAGAATTGAAAGGTAGAAATCATTTGTAACATCATCATAAAAATTTCTGGTTAAAAAGTCCCACTTATAACGAAGTGTTTAGGTTATGTGCACGAAGCTTAACTTTTGTATAATTTCGATAACCGGAAGAACGACCACTTTGTTTTCCCCTTTTGTGTTTCACTGAATAGAGCGTGGAAAAGTGTTTCACTGAATGGAGCGTCGGTCGAGCTTTGTCTGTATACATTTTTTTATGGGTTCACAACGATAAATAAATATAATTTGAACAGTTTTTCGAAATTCGAATTATTTTCAGAGTTATGGCTATTTACTTATTTTAACATGAGTTTGGATTTTATTTAATTTCTCACGATTGATAGCATCGACCCTTCTCATTTTTACACCAGTTAAAAGGTACGAGATGTTCTTCTAATTCAAATTTTGTATGGCGAAAAAAAAGTTTACTGCAAACGTTATTAACTATTTTTAAAAATAAATTGAAATAACGGTGACTTCTGAAACGATTTTCAATGTTATTTCGGCCTAATATTGTTGTATACTTCATAATAAATCATATGCAAAAATAAAAACGCTTTTAAATCACCTAACAGTGTGATGAGACATTTCTTATAGCTCTTATCACTCTCTTCGGATATTATATCGTTTGAGAACATTTAGAACTTGATGCTTCGCGATGTTTTTGTTAACACATACTACTTGGGATATTGGCAGGACTCGCTCAAATCAGCATAGGACAACATCAGTGCTAGATATCTCAAGCCAAACCAGTGGGAAAGCAGCCCATAAAATAGACATACAAACGAATTATTGCTAATGCTCTGTCAATAAAATATTTAAATTCCCCAATCAATGCATTGTGGTGGGAAACTGAATTTTCCTAAAGGGGTTATATATTGTTATGAGCCAAAAAAATCGAAATTTTTTAATCGATTTGAAGTTTAAACTTTACTCAAATTTCCAACGCGACTGAGAACTAGCTCCTGATATCACGCTACCTCTGAAGTGCATGCGTGCATAGTTCAAACTTTACTTCGGCATCGACTTTTTCTAAAAGTGACTCACCAGTAGTATCCTTGATTTGAATTATTATTGCAAATCCAAAGAACAAATAAAAACCACTCGAAAACCGAACCGTTTGGGAAAATCATCATCATTAGTGGAATTTTCATTTTCGCGAAACTTTTCGATAACCTTCCGTCACTTGCATTAATGCACTGGGTGCACAATGCTCTGAAAATCTAGCGAAATCGTCTTAAGGCAGCAGCGGGTCTCATTCAGAGCCATTTGACCAGCGGGTTAAATTTGTAAAGAATACTAAAAATTAACTTCTATTCCATAATGTTCAACTCAGAAATTCGAAAGATCGTGCTCACCGCAAGTCATGAAAAATAAACTGCATATAAACCCTTAAGTATAGCAATTAATTGGTATACGAATTGGAATAGGTTCGCCAAATTTTGGAAGAAGTCGATAAAATAACCCCTTGAAAAGTACTTAAAAATTATTGTAGTTCGATGGTATAAAAAATCCCCAAAAATGAAATGTACCTATTCATGTGGGACACAGTGAATAATACAATAACGACTCGTTTTTATCAGTCTCATGGTGTATTTTAGGCTGACAAAATGGGGATATTGACTAAATCGGGAAATTTTATTTTTCTTTATAATACACTGAAGCTGTCAAAATATTCTTCCCGTAGCTTGATGTAGTCTGATAACTATTTCTGATTATTTAATATAAATTTCTTTTAAAGAGGTTTTCCAGCGTAAAATTTAAAAAAGATGAACTTTTAATTTTTGCATATTTACATCTTCATGATAAGGAAAACATGCCCAAGAAGGGATTTACTCGAATTCAGTCTTGTTCGTCTGCTAGAGCTTATCAAACATATGTTCATATTTGGCTGATAAAATCGGGGTTTCAATGTGTTATAATAGATATTCAGCATTAGAAGAAGTTTCTAGTGAACGAGTGTAGAACGACTTTGTTTCTACTTACTTGAAGTCAGCGGCGTAGCCAGAAATTCGGTTTGGTGGGGGTTTGGTGAAAATCGATCTTACTGTCCAAACGGCATAATTCCGAAACCGTAATTTTTGAAGTTAAAATTATACAGAATTAATTTTTCAGAAAATAGTAACAGAGTTTGTGTCTTTAGCGAATTTGTTGAGACTTTATTCTAGTCATGAATATTAACCTGAGAAAATTCACCATAAATACTTCTTGGACGATATACCTTCAAAATTATTTTATCAAATGATACGCTGTTTAACGTTTGTAAAACTCATCGAAGATACTAAACCTCCGAAATTGGCGGTTTCAAAATGATGCTATCTTGACCTTAAATTACTGTTTTTGAACATTTTACCTATACATATAATTGGTCACACAACAAAAATCAAATGCTCATCAAAATCGATCAGGACCTGCTAGAGTCGAATGGAAATCGTCATTTTTCATAAATTTCTCTCTACATTCGGAAAGTGTTATCCTCGTTATTAATAATATTACGTTTTCCTCTCAACTCGACGCATTCCCAAAATAAAAACCTGTTTTAATCCACCTAATGGTGCAATTGTGCTTTTTTCATTTGTCCAGACTACGATTCCATGGCTGGTTATGTTCAATACAATGGTAGAAATGAATATTACATGTTCGGTACGATTTGCACATACATACAATGGATCGACAGCCACGATCTTCAGATACTATGTGATAATTAGTGTTGGCAGTACAACAGGCAGTCGCTTGTCAAGTTCGCTCGTGTACTGATCGTGCCTGTGGACCGCTCCGGAATTTCAGTGATATTTGTCTTGATTTGATATTAATCGCATTACTATTTATTAAACCGACACGTCGAAAGAATTTTTAAATCGAAGTTTTAGTGTCTTGCCGTCGAAAATCAACTAATCTACATTTCTAAACGGATCGCCACAACTAACATACGCTGTAACGATGATCTGCAAGAAGTGTGCCTCTGTGATAGTGCCAGGAGAGAATATAATCATTTGTGAAGGCTTTTGTTCCGATTAATATCACGCCGACTGTGTGTCGCTGACCGTTCCTGAGGTCGTCAGCTGTAACAAACATCGAAATATTTGGTGGATGTGCACACCATGTATTGAAATAATGAACGACGTTCGACATTTGGGTACATTCCGTGATAAACGACAAGCGCTGTCCGACGCTGACGGTTTTGTACCAATAGACCTTTCTCGTCAAAAAATTTTATATGCAGAACAGCTTCCGTTTTCATCGCTGGATCGATTCTGAATACTGTCACGTTAATTTGGTGTCTCTAACTATTGAAAAAATCAAAAATTCTTCGAACTGCCCATTTTACTCTGTATTCCCCTGTCCTATTTTACCTTGATTCTCCATACTTTTACACCATTTGGATGAACTTCCAGTGGGGAATATGAAATAAAGTTACGGCGGGTAGCCTATAACAAAGTTCCAGTAGCCTACCGCTCGCCGGCATCTATTTTAATCTGGCTATTTGCCGTTTCGTTTACTGGGTATGAACTCCAAGAGTTCATTCGAATTTGTCAAAAACTTTGTTTTGACGTTGATGAACCCCAAAACAGTGTTGAAGAATATACCGATTTATCGATATTTAAACCGATTTTTAATTTCAATACCAATAAAGTTACTAAAAATACCGATTTTTTTTCTTACCAAAAAATAACGATTTTCATATAATAAGATCAATTAATATTACGTATGGGCCTTTTTAGAAAATGTATTCACCTTTCCACATCAAATCATCCGGAAATTGATTCAGCAATCTGCCAGGTTACTATCAAAACTTCAAATGAAGCTCAACAACCGATTCTGAAATCGATTGAGCTCAGGAGATTTGATTACATAACATTAGAATGATTTATAATTTAAAACCAATAATTTGCAGTTGCAGGTAACTTTTGGTTAGCATACATCTTCACACCGATGTATACCTTATTTTTATTTAGAACTATACCGATATTAGATTTGTTCCAGTACCAGTAGAAAGTGGAAGTACTCCGAAGCAAACAGAGAGAAAATCGTTCCTATGTTCGCTTTTTTCTTCTTCCGTTAGCAAACTGGAGTAAAAAGCAAGTTTTTTTTGCTTCTGTTTGCTCCGGAGCAGCTTCTGTGTACTAGAACAAACCTATTATACAAAACCATCTGACAACGCTGCTTTAAAGTGAAAAGTGCTCTTCAAACATCGATGACATCTTTTTTGTTTTTTCCTGTTTTCTCTACCTATCTGATAATGTATTTCCACGGCTTACATATACTTTCTGTAAGCCGTGATGTATTTCATCCTGCCAAGGAATCCAAAAACATCAGCTGTCTCCCGTTTCCTGAGAGTTCGCCGACCAGTTTTGCTTTCAAGCTGAAGAAAAAACTACAGTTTAACTTCACCAGGCACAATCATCAGAATGAGATGCAGGAAAATATTAACCCAGAATGGTTTCGTGTTACCGTCCAGTGTGAGAAACATTTCACAAATGATAATCGTGTATGCCTAAAAGGTTTGTATTTGTGCGGATCTGCAAATTCGGTTTTTGTGGAATAATTCGACCAAGGGCTATGATGTAGCAGCGGTGGAGAGTAAGTCCAATCATACGGCTTCATCCCACCCCGGGAGCAGATGAGCGCTAGCGAATGTTCTCAGGCGGTTGGAGTTCTGGAAGGGAACGACTGGTAACTTTATGGTAAATTGTTTGGAGTCATTTGTTTTTTATTACAACTATTGACGGACGTTTCATTGCAGGGTATATATGAAGCCGAAAACACCCACAACAATGGGGTAACTAACATAAAGCTCGCCGGTGACAAAGTGATAGTCGCACGGTTGAGTGGAAGAATCGAATTTCTGAGACTGGAAACGTACACGCAAGGTTGTCAGATCGATTGGGGATTTACGTCTGCATATGGG
This sequence comes from Topomyia yanbarensis, assembly GCF_030247195.1. Lineage (NCBI taxonomy): Eukaryota > Metazoa > Arthropoda > Insecta > Diptera > Culicidae > Topomyia > Topomyia yanbarensis. Next base: position 275,857,710 of record NC_080671.1, read on the forward strand.
CGAAGTAAGTTCTATGTTTCAAGCAATTTTTTTAGCTCACCTAGGGCGCAGAACAGAAAGATTTTACTTCTTTTAAATACTGCATATTCTAAGTCATTTAATTTTCAGTCTGTAATGAGTATTTCATCAAGTGCCTTAATTCTTATTCTTTTTTAGCCCACGAACGCACCGGTTCGGCAGGAAGCATTAGTTTATTTCCGCTATCCGCCGGCTCAAATCCGTCCACAGCGTTGCCAGCTCAACATCACGTATCCGAGGAGTATCATGGAGTTTCACAGCAGGGTCACCGTCGACATGTTTGGAAGTAGCGGGCGGTACAGTCATGACTGGCAGCCAGGGCCACACTGTTAAAGTGTTCCGGCTCGATAGCGATAGGTTTACGTCGAAATATGTATAACTCGAATTTTCCACTCACGTAAATATAGATGGTGCGATGGAATGTTTTCTTGGGGGCATTACCGCATCGAGTTAGTTTTACAGATTTAAATATTTTTTTCAAGACCTTATAATAGTTCCGGCTCGATAGCCACCTATTGCAGTTCACCCTAAACGGCCATTGCGGTCCTATCACATGTATTTTCATAGGCCAGTGGCAGGCCGATATGGGCGCATCTGGTTACCAGGATGGTGTGCTATGTGTGTGGGATTTGATACGGGGTATGTCAGCCAAATTTAAATTTAAATTTTAATCTACATAATTAAATTAATTGGTTATCTATAGGTGCCTGTATGTACAAAATTGAAGCCCATGACGACTCAATCGTCGCACTTGCCTGTTCCCCGAGTTACGCAATATCGGTCGGACTGGACGAACGAATACGGGTCTGGGATAGATTTCAGGGTCAGCCGCTACCCACCATGACCGTCAGTTATGCATATTCATCGCATGTGATGCTGACGCGGTCCCTTCTCGTGACTGGAAAGCCTGGTTAGTCGAAGATAACTTTCGTAGAAAAATATTCAATGTAATCTCATCACATTTAGGTTCACTAGTCGTATATATAGGAGCATATCGCTGTCTGTGCAAATTTTTGGCCCACGCGCATTTAAACGATCGCTTATCCTATTTATCCGCATGTGATCGGTGGGGTAGCGTTGAGGGATTTTGTCGCCGCTCACGGTACATTTCTATTTCTAAATACATTTGCTGCACCCGCTTCTAGTGAATACATTTGAGCAGATATCACAAATAGATCCGAAAAAGTTATTTCTTCGGGAGAAACGCTGCTCACATATCTCGAATTCCCGAAGTCCTGGTGAAATTATGATTGATATAACAAATTCTGCCTGTTTCCCATCATTCTGCTTGATATATTCCTGTCTATGATAGGCTACTAGTATATTCCGTCTGAAAATATCTAAATCGTTAGCAAAGAAACACTTGACACTAGTGACGATAGTCACCCGTATGAACGTTTGCAGATAGGCTAAAATGTTGTGGATAAAATCTTTGTCGCATACGGTGCATTTGCATGGGGCAATTTAAAAAAAAAGTTCTTGAAAAATGCTGTACCCTCTACATCACATCCCTATCTTTGAATTAAACAGTCTGATTCCGTCAGCAGCGCCGCGTTGATGAATTAGTCGATTTTTTATAGTTCCATGGATGAAATATACAGACTAATGTTAATACTGAGCAAAATTAGATTAGAAGCTATACGGTTACGTTTCAATGTCTTAGTTAATATCTTCCTTGGGAATTTGGTGTGATTCTTTGTTGAAAGGAAGATTCCTTTACCGGATTAATATTCAAACCAATAGATTTCTGTGGGATTATGAAATTATTCAATTACATAAAATTAAAAACTTTTTCTTGGTTTCATCTTGTTTCACTAATTTGAGCCGTTGAAGCAGTTTGTTAAAACGTCCCTTATCAAACTCGTGCTTATCGCATAGCACGAATTTCAAAATGTCGAACACTATAGCCAGAGCATGTAGTTCAGCATGTTAAGTTGGTCGCCGTGTCACGTAAGCAAAACCTCGAGTCCTAAGTTATTTTTCAAAGATTTACAATCTGGTACCAAATTCGATTATGATACCGGTGGGAATACCGTGTTGGAATCGTAATTCGGTACTAGGGTGCAACTACCAAAACGTGGAATCTTTCAATCAGAACGCGATCCAACGCTTTCCGGAACGAATCCGTTGGATAGTTTTTGCTGGATGAGTGCTTCCTCGATGTAATCGGCTACTACTGATTCGTAGTGTTACATTACCCTTACTGGGCACCTGCAATGATGGCACCTAACCCATTAGGTTTACGTCGAAATATGTATAACTCGAATTTTCCACTCACGTAAATATAGATGGTGCGATGGAATGTTTTCTTGGGGGGCATTACCGCATCGAGTTAGTTTTACAGATTTAAATAATTTTTTCAAGACCTTATAATAGTAATGGGACATTGCAAGATTGACAGTTTAGCGAGCTTGTTTACATGGTCTTAGAATATAAAAGCAATTCGAACCAAGCTTCGTTCTGGGTGAAATCAAAAATTTTCTGAGTCCATGTAAACAAACTCTCTGAACTGTCAGAAATGTGAGGTTATACATTTTCATGCAATGTTCTATAGCAATCTGTCAAAGATACACTCTCGAGTTCATTTGTGACGTCACCGTAAAGTAATGAACTTAGTATCGCGATTCACCACTTCATTTGCAGTGTTGCCGATAAAGCAAACTGAAATTTGCAGAACAGTGCTGTCGAAACAGGTATTTCGAGTCTCACCATTCTTGATTTGGTGAAAATATTACTCAACATTCTTGCAATTTTCAATTTTCAAAAAATCATTAAAAAGTCAGGGAAGGTCCTAAAAATCTCATTTTACCGTGAATGGTCTTAAAAATATGATATCTTTCGATAAAAATAAGAAAAAAAGGGGTTAGGTCGGACAAGAAAAGTCTATTCGCCCTACTTCTGTAGTTGTTCATGCAAAATCGCAAACGGATGAAAATAGCGTAAATTATCTGGAGGAATTGACCAAAATAAAGCAACAAATAAACGATATTCAGGACTCTATTGCTGAGATTTCCCGTTTACATTTGGATGATACATGCGTGCAAAATAATTCTCCCCCCGCTCAGTCATCTCCGATGTCTTCTACGAAACTACAGCTAGGCACTGGTAGTGTTTCGACAGTTTCGCACCACTCGACAATTTCTGTTTCATCGCTATGCTGGCTTTTCTTCACACGCATCAAGAACTCCGTTAGTGAGAAAGAAATCGCCGCTATGGTTGCGGGAGCGTTTTCTATCGTTGTAAAAAAGTTGGTACCCGAGTGGAAGGATGCAGCATCAATGCCGTTCATATCGTTCAAGGTTGGGATCGATGTGAAGTTAAAGCGCATTGCGTTATCTCCAAGTACATGGCCGCGCGGAATTTGTTTTCGGGAATTCCACGAACAGTTCGATGTCTGGGAGCCCTAATATTATTAATGTTTAGTGTAAATTTTACAATGTTCTAAATGTGTATTGCTTTGTGTGTTCTAAGCGATTTGTTTCGAAATGTATAGCAAAGTAGTTTAAATTATTTTACGGCAGTAGTCTGTATGGTGTTTCACACCAAAGACGATATTAATAAATAAATAAATAGATACTGAAACATCGCTTGAAACCAGCGGCGGATCATGGAGAAAGATCCGGGAGATCCGGGTCGTGCCGAAAATTTTCAACTTGTTAAGAAACTTTAAACTAGTTTTAATTTTAAAGTAGCAAACCCCTCACTGCATACTCGTTCCGGGCCGGTATGATTGACGATTTTTAGAGTGATTGCATGATCTTTCTATATGAGAAAGGCAAAAATGTACCATAGTCCAAAAGAGTCAATTTTTGTCAAACATCTCATTGTTTCATGCATTTTAAAATCATTTGGCATCAAAAATACAAATTTGATTTTGAAAATTTTTCATTTCAGTTTATTTGGGAATTTGCTGTGTGATTGTACTCTTCAACTCGTAACCCCGGAACCGGAAGTCCAATCAATAAAAAATCCAATAGCAGCCGAGGGGAAGGTTATACCATTCATTTGAAACTAACTGTGCAAATCGGTCCAGCCTGCTCTGAAAAACAGAGGTCACATTTTTTTCCACATACGCACATACATACACACACAGAAATTTTCCGATTCGTCGACGAACTCAGTCGATTGGCATATGACACTCGGCCCTCCCGGTCGGGATTAGATTGACGAATTTTAGAGTGAATGAAAAAGGCAAAACATTTTTAGCAAATGTTGAAAGTTATGCATTTTTTTGGTGAGCAGTTCTATGTTTCATAGACATTAAATCAATTTTAACTTCGCTTCCTATTAAATAAAGACCCTTATTACAGTACATCTCTCCAAAAGCGAGCTTAATTTGAAAAGAAATCTGAGGATTATGATTGAACTCTGGAATTTTCTATTGGAATGCTTTCAGGCAGGAATTTGATATTGATGCTATTAGACAACTGTGAAATCAAGACCAATAGATCAGTTACATATCAGGACCCCATTCCGACAATTTATCAAAAGTCATCATGATGTTTACAACAACAGGTTTTCAACGTACGGATCAGATAATTGTTATTTTTTTATATTGTAACGACATATAATTAGCAAGGGACTGGAAGGTGAAGTATTTTTCAAATATTAAGGGCCATAGTACTCAAGAGAGAGCAAGGATTTGAAGTAAGAAAGTTTAGAAAAGCGTCGATTGGTATATGAGACTCGGCCCTCCGGGCCTCGGAAAAAGTTTTCAAAGTTTGAGCGAATCCTATACATTTCTTTTGTAAGAAATGTAAAAAGGAAAAAGATTGACTCACTATAAGCCGTTAATAAAAAAGGAAAAAATGTACCGCGATGGGGATCCATCCAGCAGCTTTGGGTGAAAGCTGCCGACGTCGTGTTCAATCGACACACAGTGACTATATGCACAACTTGTTGAGGCAGACACAAGAGTCGATGAAATAAAACACCCCGGCATGGCAATTAGTGAGGGCGAAAACTAACTCATTCAAGGAGTTTCATCGTCGCACAATGCTTAGGGTGGAAGTTTTCCGTGACTTAACTTTTTGTCGGCTCCGACAGCATAAGTCATTAAATTGACTTTACGCTTGTCCGGACATGCCGCAGACTCAGGTGATTCGCATTTAATGTCAAAAGATCCTGACTCCTGCGCTGCAGAAGACAAAAAGCTAAGTAACCGGGAAACTCTAAGCTTGTTCATTGACTCTACCCCACGCTTTTCTAAACTTTCTTACTTCAAATCCTTGCTCTCCCTTGAGTACTATGGCCCTTAATATTTGAAAAATACTTCACCTTCCAGTCCCTTGCTAATTATATGTCGTTACAAAATAAAAAAATAACAATTATCTGATCCGTACATTAAAAACATGTTGTTGTAAACATCATGATGACTTTTGATAAATTGTCGGAATGGGGTCCTGATATGTAACTGATCTATTGGTCTTGATTTCACAGTTGTCTAATAGCATCAATATCAAATTCCTGCCTGAAAACATTCCAATAGAAAATTCCAGAGTTCAATCATAATCCTCAGATTTCTTTTCAAATTAAGCTCGCTTTTGGAGAGATGTACTGTAATAAGGGTCTTTATTTAATAGGAAGCGAAGTTAAAATTGATTTAATGTCTATGAAACATAGAACTGCTCACCAAAAAAATGCATAACTTTCAACATTTGCTAAAAATGTTTTGCCTTTTTCATTCACTCTAAAATTCGTCAATCTAATCCCGACCGGGAGGGCCGAGTGTCATATGCCAATCGACTGAGTTCGTCGAGATCGGAAAATTTCTGTGTGTGTATGTATGTGTGTATGTGGAAAAAGTGTGACCTCTGTTTCTCAGAGCTTGCTGGACCGCTTTGCACAAAGTTAGTTTCAAATGAATGGTACAACCTTCCCCTCGGCTGCTATTGATTTTTTTTTTATTGATTGGACTTCCGGTTCCGGGGTTACGAGTTGAAGAGTACAATCACACAGCAAATTCCCATATAAACTGAAATGAAAAATTTTCAAAATTAAATTTGTATTTTTGATGCCAAATGATTTTAAAATGAAAATTCCAGAGTTCAATCATAATCCTCAGATTTCTTTTCAAATTGAGCTCGCTTTTGGAGAGATGTACTGTAATAAGGGTCTTTATTTAATAGGAAGCGAAGTTAAAATTGATTTAATGTCTATGAAACATAGAACTGCTCACCAAAAAAATGCATAACTTTCAACATTTGCTAAAAATGTTTTTGCCTTTCTCATTCACTCTAAAATTCGTCAATCTAATCCTGACCGGGAAGGCCGAGTGTCATATGCCAATCGACTGAGTTCGTCGAGATCGGAAAATTTCTGTGTGTGTATGTATGTGTGTATGTGGAAAAAAATGTGACCTCTGTTTCTCAGAGCAGGCTGGACCGATTTGCACAAAGTTAATTTCAAATGAATGGTACAACCTTCCCCTCGGCTGCTATTGGATTTTTTTTATTGATTGGACTTCCGGTTCCGGGGTTACGAGTTGAAGAGTACAATCACACAGCAAATTCCCAAATAAACTGAAATGAAACATTTTCAAAATCAAATTTGTATTTTTGATGCCAAATGATTTTAAAATGCATGAAACAATGAGATGTTTGACAAAAATTGACTCTTTTGGACTTTGGTACATTTTTGCCTTTCTCATATAGAAAGGTCATGCAATCACTCTAAAAATCGTCAATCATACCGGCCCGGAACGAGTATGCAGTGAGGGGTTTGCTACTTTAAAATTAAAACTAGTTTAAAATTTCTTAACAAGTTGAAAATTTTCGGCAGGACCCGGATCTCCCGGATCTTTCTCCATGATCCGCCGCTGGTTTCAAGCGATGTTTCAGTATCTATTTATTTATTTATTAATATCGTCTTTGGTGTGAAACACCATACAGACTACTGCCGTAAAATAATTTAAACTACTTTGCTATACATTTCGAAACAAATCACTTAGAACACACAAAGCAATACACATTTAGAACATTGTAAAATTTACACTAAACATTAATAATATTAGGGCTCCCAGACATCGAACTGTTCGTGGAATTCCCGAAGACAAATTCCGCGCGGCCATGTACTTGGAGATAACGCAATGCGCTTTAACTTCACATCGATCCCAACCTTGAACGATATGAACGGCATTGATGCTGCATCCTTCCACTCGGGTACCAACTTTTTTACAACGATAGTGATTCTATCGTTGTAAAAAAGTTGGTACCCGAGTGGAAGGATGCAGCATCAATGCCGTTCATATCCTTCAAGGTTGGGATCGATGTGAAGTTAAAGCGCATTGCGTTATCTCCAAGTACATGGCCGCGCGGAATTTGTTTTCGGGAATTCCACGAACAGTTCGATGTCTGGGAGCCCTAATATTATTAATGTTTAGTGTAAATTTTATAATGTTCTAAATGTGTATTGCTTTGTGCGTTCTAAGTGATTTGTTTCGAAATGTAACCTAACGCTCCCGCAACCATAGCGGCGATTTCTTTCTCACTAACGGAGTTCTTGATGCGTGTGAAGAAAAGTCAGCAGAGCGATGAAACAGAAATTGTCGAGTGGTGCGAAACTGTCGAAGCACTACCGGTGCCTAGCTGTAGTTTCGTAGAAGACATCGGAGATGACTGAGCGGGGGGAGAATTATTTTGCACGCATGTATCATCCAAATGTAAACGGGAAATCTCAGCAATAGAGTCCTGAATATCGTTTATTTGTTGCTTTATTTTGGTAAATTCCTCCAGATAATTTACGCTATTTTCATCCGTTTGCGATTTTGCATGAACAACTACAGAAGTAGGGCGAATTGGTACAAAACCGTCAGCGTCGGCAGCGCTTGTCGTTTATCACGGAATGTTCCCAAATGTCGAACGTCGTTAATTATTTCAATACATGGTGTGCACATCCACCAAATATTTCGATGTTTGTTACAGCTGACGACCTCAGGAACGGTCAGCGACACACAGTCGGCGTGATATTAATCGGAACAAAAGCCTTCACAAATGATTATATTCTCTCCTGGCACTATCACAGAGGCACACTTCTTGCAGATCATCGTTACAGCGTATGTTAGTTGTGGCGATCCGTTTAGAAATGTAGACTAGTGATTTTCGACGGCAAGACACTAAAACTTCGATTTAAAAATTCTTTCGACGTGTCGGTTTAATAAATAGTAATGCGATTAATATCAAATCAAGACAAATATCACTGAAATTCCGGAGCGGTCCACAGGCACGATCAGTACACGAGCGAACTTGACAAGCGACTGCCTGTTGTACTGCCAACACTAGTTATTACATAGTATCTGAAGATCGTGGCTGTCGATCCATTGTATGTATGTGCAAATCGTACCGAACATGTAATATTCATTTCTACCATTGTATTGAACATAACCAGCCATGGAATCGTAGTCTGGACAAATGAAAAAAGCACAATTGCACCATTAGGTGGATTAAAACAGGTTTTTATTTTGGGAATGCGTCGAGTTGAGAGGAAAACGTAATATTATTAATAACGAGGATAACACTTTCCGAATGTAGAGAGAAATTTATGAAAAATGACGATTTCCATTCGACTCCAGCAGGTCCTGATCGATTTTGATGAGCATTTGATTTTTGTTGTGTGACCAATTATATGTATAGGTAAAATGTTCAAAAACAGTAATTTAAGGTCAAGATAGCATCATTTTGAAACCGCCAATTTCGGAGGTTTAGTATCTTCGATGAGTTTTACAAACGTTAAACAGCGCATCATTTGATAAAATAATTTTGAAGGTATATCGTCCAAGAAGTATTTATGATGAATTTTCTCAGGTTAATATTCATGACTAGAATGAAGTCTCAACAAATTCGCTAAAGACACGAACTCTGTTACTATTTTCTGAAAAATTAATTCTGTATATCTTAAATACGTTTATTTAGGCCCAAATGCTTTAGCTTAACGAGGCCGATAATTCATTTTTTTTAATTACATGTCACATGTTAGTGGGGGAAAGGAAAGCCGTATTTAGGGGCGGCTTGCTCCCCTCTTATGTAAGTAAAGGAAAAAGGTAGGAAGTGGGATACATATTGTGTAATTGACATCGTCGTTTGCTGATTGATCATTGTGGCGGATATGCACACTTTGTTGTAGTGTTGTAGTTTCCAGCCTGTAATCGCAGGGGCGAGGGGATGGTCGATATTTCGGATAATTATTGGCACTCTGATACTGTCATGATGTTCATATCATCTGCATGTGAGGTATGTCATGATGTTCTGGGTAGACGGTTATCAAGAAGGGTATGCACCGAAGACTCTTGAAGCAATGCCATATTGTAGATACAGGGATAGGTTGGTGAGATTCTACTGTGAATGAGAGAGGGGAAAATGTATTAAACTTGGACATCAATGGTTTTCAAAAAGATATAGATAAGAAAAATATAGGGGTGGTCACGGCTTGCCAGGACGTCTCGGACTGGCACATAGGGTGATCGACCTCGGGCCCGAAGGGAATCTATTAGTTGGGACCTGGCAACACAGTACTCTGCGCACAGCCAAACAACATGCTCGATGTCGTGGTAGCCGTTCTCACAAACACAATGATTACTTTCAGCAAGCCCTATACGACGGAGATGCGCGTCAAACGAGTAATGGTTGGACATGATCTTTGACATCGTACGAATAAAGTCCCGGTTCACATCCAACCCGTTAAACCAAGCATTCGTTGATACCTTCGGGATAATGGAATGTAGCCACCGTCCCAGATGCCCATTGCTCCATGAGGTTTGCCAACTATCGAGCGTCCTCTGACGAGAGATACTGAAAAATTCGTTGAAGCAAATTGGTCTTTCGTAAGTGTCGCCTTCTAATGCGCCCACCTTGGCTAAAGAGTCCGCCTTCTCATTGCCCGCAATAGAACAATGTGACGGGACCCAAACCAAGGTAATCTGGTAAGATTTTTCAGATAAAGCACTCAGATATTCCCGTATTTTCCCCAGGAAATACGGTGAGTGCTTTCCAGGCTTCGCCGCACAGATGGCCTCAATGGAGCTGAGACTATCCGAAACGATGAAGTAATGGTCTGAGGGCAGGGTGTCAATGATCCCGAGAGTATACTGAATGGCAGCTAATTCTGCGACGTAAATTGAAGCAGGATCATTGAGATTGAATGAGGCAGCAAGATTTTCGTTGAAGATACCGAAGCCTGTGGACCCGTTGAGAATTGATCCGTCAGTGTAGAACATTTTGGCGCAGTCGACTTGATGGTATTTGTTATAGAAAATATTTGGGACCACTTGTGGGCGAATATGATCCGGAATTCCACAAATCTCTTCCTTCATGGATGTATCGAAAAATACAGTGTGATCAGAAGTATCTAAGAGATGAGCACGGTTGACGCTATACATAGATGAATTGATGTTCTGTGCCATGTAATCGAAGTACAAGGACATGAATCGGGTCTGAGAATTAAGCTCGACAAGCCTTTCGCAATTTGCAATCACCAATGGGTTCAGAATATCGCATCGAATGAGTAATCGATATGAGAGGTCCCAAAATCGATTTTTCAGAGGAAGAACGCCCGCCAGCACTTCGAGACTCATCGTATGGGTCGAGTGCATGCAACCCAAGGCAATACGCAAGCAACGATACTGGATTCGCTCCAGTTTGATGAAATGTATGTTCGCAGCGGAGCGGAAGCAGAAACATCCGTACTCCAACACTGATAATATTGTTGTTTGGTACAGCCTGATTAGGTCTCCTGGATGGGCACCCCACCATGTTCCAGTTATTGTACGGAAAAAGTTGATCCTTTGTTGGCACTTCTGTTTCAGATACCTAATGTGACATCCCCAGGTACCTTTAGAGTCGAACCATACCCCGAGATATTTGAATGTTGAAGCCTGAGCAATAGTTTGACTAGCTCAGTTTTCTCCGTGGAGAACTCGATACCCAGCTGGAGAGCCCAAGCAGACAAATTGTCCAAGGTATCTTGCAGTGGTCCTTGCAAGTCGACGGCTTTAGGACCTGTAATAGAGACCACACCGTCATCTGCAAGCTGCCTTAGCGTGCAGGAATTGACAAGACATTCGTCAATGTCATTCACGTAAAAATTGTAGAGGAGAGGGCTTAGACATGAGCCCTGGGGAAGGCCCATGTAGCTAAATCGTGATGTCGATAAATCGCCATGCGAGAAATGCATTTGTTTTTCAGACAACAGGTTTAGCAAAAAGTTATTTAAAATTGGCAAAAGACGATGCTGGTGCAACTTCTCATAAAGAATGTTGATCGAAACTGAATCGAAAGCCCCTTAATATCCAAGAATACTGATGCCATCTGCTCTTTGTTAGCATATGCCATTTGAATTTCTGTTGAGAGCAACGCAAGGCAATCGTTCGTCCCTTTGCCTTTGCGGAAGCCAAATTGTGTATCTGACAGTAAGCCATTTGTTTCGACCCAATTGTCGAGCCGAAACAGGATCATTTTCTCGAACAACTTCCGGATACAGGACAGCATTGCAATCGGACGATACGAATTGTGGTCGGAGGCTGGTTTTCCTGGTTTTTGGATGGCGATGACCCTCACCTGTCTCCAGTCATGTGGGACAATGTTACCCTCAAGAAACCTATTAAATAAATTCAACAAGCGTCTTTTGGCAGAGTCTGGCAGGTTCTTCAACAAGTTGAATTTGATTCTATCTGGCCCCGGGGCTTTATTGTTACATGATAAGAGAGCAAGTGAGAACTCCACCATCGTAAATGGTGTTTCGTTTGCGGTATTGTAAGGCGACGCGGCGCGGTAGATTTTCTGTGCCGGGGCGGAATCCGGACAAACTTTCTTGGCGAAATCGAATATCCAACGGTTTGAATATTCCACGCTCTCGTTAGTACTGTTTCGGTTTCGCATACGTCGGGCCGTGCCCCAAAGAGTGCTCATCGATGTTTCTCTTGTTAACCCGTCGACAAACCGGCGCCAGTAACTGCGTTTCTTAGCTTTCATTAAATTTTTCATTCGCTTTTCTAATATCGCGTACACTCGATAACTAGCAACTAACCCGTCGTTCCGGAAGGTTTTATACGCGGCAGCTTTCTCCGCGTACACGTTTGAGCACTCTTTGTCCCACCACGGGTTGGGAGAACGTTTTTGGGTGTTCACGTCGGGTACTCGTTTCGTCTGAGTTTGAATCGCGCTATCGAGAATCGAGTTGGACAAAAACTTATATTCTTCCTCCGGGGGAAGTACCTGTGTTGAATCGATAGTTTTGGATATTGCAGCAGCGTAGCTCTTCCAATCAATGTTTCGTGTGAGGTCATAGGGAACATTGATTGGTGCCGATGGTCTTGAACCAGTGGTGATTGCAATTACAATTGGTAAGTGGTCACTACCGTGGGGATCAGATATTACCTTCCACTTGCAATCTAACCGTAGTGATGTCGAGCATAAAGATATGTCCAGTGCACTTGCTTGCGCAGGTGGTCTAGGGATCCGTGTCATTTCCCCTGTGTTCAGAATTGTCATATTGAAGTTGTCACAAAGGTCTTGAATTGTCGAAGATCGATTATCGTCGTATAGACAGCCCCACCCCGTACCGTGAGAGTTAAAGTCTCCAAGAAGCAGGAGGGGCGAGGGAAGGTGTTCAATCACGTTGGAGAATCTTCGATATCCCATCATGGCCCTAGGAGGAATGTAAATAGAAGCAATGCAAAGATCTTTGCCTTTGATTGTTGTTTGACAAGCGACAACTTCAATGCCTGGCGTCGAAGGGAGGTTGATTCGATTGAAGGAGTAGCACTTTTTGATCCCTAAAAGTACCCCCCCCCCCCCCCATATGAGTCTTCTCGATCCAAGCGGATAATGTTGAAATCGTGGAAGTTAAGGTTTATATTAGAAGTTAGCCATGTTTCACATAGGGAAAATGCATCAGAATGATTGTAATTTAGCAAGTGTTTTAATGAATCGATTTTGGGGATAATACTTCTGCAGTTCCACTGTAAAACAGTGATCAGATCCCTGATTCCGTCTAATAAGTTAGCCATCGAAGGATACGATCGCTGTAAGGAGGGGCCATTGTTCAGTCAACTGTTTTAAAAATGTTCTTACTGTTGGTAGAATAGCAACCAGCAAGCTTTTCATAGGATCGGTAATGTTGAAAGCTGTGAATATCCAGTCCACAATGTCAGAAAATTTAAGGAATCCCGTTTTAGGGTGAGTTTCTGACTGTAAAATGGGAGCACTTGGGATTTTTGGTGCCCCGGGGAGTGCTGGGAACTCCTGGTTGTATCTCAATTTCCCAAAACCAGCAGGTATTATCTTCGGATTTGTACCAGCACTTCCAGTTGATGAATTATTTTTATTTTGTACCCTTGTTTGGGACAACCTAGGACCCTTACGAGGAAGTTCAGGTGAGTTTTGATTAGGTCTTTTCCTAGAGTTTCCAAGCGGAGCCAAAGAATGCCCCTCGCAAGGGTCGTTAGAGGCGTTATCGTCAGTTGGCAAGAGAGCGAATGGGTTTTCGGAGATAAGTGGAACAGCTCTTTTAAGCATTTCTGCGTAAGAGCGTCTGGAGCGATCTTTGGCGGATCGCTTCAGTTTATCCGCGCGAAGTTTGTACGTTGGGCATGTCAAAAGTGCATGCGGATTCTCCCCACAGTAAACACACTTCTCAGCGGGCCTACTGCAAGTATCATCCGCATGGCGTTCCCCACATTTACCGCACCGTTGCTTGTTGCTACAGTAGGTGGCCGTGTGACCTAGCTGCTTGCAATTGGGACAATTCATGACCCGCGGTACAAACAGGCGTACAGGTAGACGAGCTCCTCCCACTTCAACGTAGCTCGGAAGTGCAGATCCGGCGAAGGTTACGCGAAACGAGTCTGATGGATAGTAATTACCATCTTCGATGGACTTTGAGTGCAATTGCTTGCACTCCAAAATCTTAACTGATTGAAGGTTAGGGTCCTTAAAGCGGCCAGCCCCATCATTCATCAGATCCTCGACAGTTAGACCCGCATCACTTACCACACCGTCGATCTCCACATCACGAGAAGGGATATAGACGCGATACTCCAGCGTAAAGAGGCTATTGCTAACGATATCATTGGCCTGTTTCAAGTCAGTAACGGCTACGCGCAGTTTATCTGACTGAACCTTTTTAATCTCGGTTACGGCCGAGTAACGTTTTGTCAGCTCCCGTGCAACAGTTATGCTGTTTAACGGTTTATTTTTGGGCCGAAAGTATACCACCCAAGGACCAGCGGATCCATCCTGGTAAACCTTGACTCGGGGGGGCTGTGAGACATTGGGGGGAAGTGGATCGACCATAACATTATCTGTCTCAGTATCAGATATATGTTCTTCTTCCCCATAATATTCGTCTTCGGAGGGTGATCCTTCTGTTTGTTCCATTTTGTTGCGGGAGCAACACGCTTGACCGCACTGTTTAACTTAAATCAAAATAAAAAATCAAAAGCAATAAAAAGAAAAAAAATCGATAAGAAAAGTAAAAAACAAAACACTTCACCAGTTGGTTCCTGACGAGCTGGTAGGTGAATTGACCCTTCGTTTGTTTTATCCGTCACCCGCGTGACCTTCACACAATAGAGCTGATATAGCTCGTCTAAACAAAGCCGTCTTTCAGGCAAGAAAACTGTTTAGTAACTTCACTGCACCGATATCGCAGGTAATAATTATCACTCGCGGGACTGTTTATTACTAATGCTTTACTGCAGCCTCTGCCACAGCAAGCACCTTCGTACTACCGAAAAAACTAAACCACACCGGAGAGAACAAAAGCACTTGTTTCCCGGTACAAAGTTGGGTTACGAATGGAATTCTGTATAATTTTAACTTCAAAAATTACGGTTTCGGAATTATGCCGTTTGGACAGTAAGATCGATTTTCACCAAACCCCCACCAAACCGAATTTCTGGCTACGCCGCTGACTTCAAGTAAGTAGAAACAAAGTCGTTCTACACTCGTTCACTAGAAACTTCTTCTAATGCTGAATATCTATTATAACACATTGAAACCCCGATTTTATCAGCCAAATATGAACATATGTTTGATAAGCTCTAGCAGACGAACAAGACTGAATTCGAGTAAATCCTTTCTTGGGCATGTTTTCCTTATCATGAAGATGTAAATATGCAAAAATTAAAAGTTCATCTTTTTTAAATTTTACGCTGGAAAACCTCTTTAAAAGAAATTTATATTAAATAATCAGAAATAGTTATCAGACTACATCAAGCTACGGGAGGAATATTTTGACAGCTTCAGTGTATTATAAAGAAAAATAAAATTTTCCGATTTAGTCAATATCCCCATTTTGTCAGCCTAAAATACACCATGAGACTGATAAAAACGAGTCGTTATTGTATTATTCACTGTGTCCCACATGAATAGGTACATTTCATTTTTGGGGATTTTTTATACCATCGAACTACAATAATTTTTAAGTACTTTTCAAGGGGTTATTTTATCGACTTCTTCCAAAATTTGGCGAACCTATTCCAATTCGTACACCAATTAATTGCTATACTTAAGGGTTTATATGCAGTTTATTTTTCATGACTTGCGGTGAGCACGATCTTTCGAATTTCTGAGTTGAACATTATGGAATAGAAGTTAATTTTTAGTATTCTTTACAAATTTAACCCGCTGGGCAAATGGCTCTGAATGAGACCCGCTGCTGCCTTAAGACGATTTCGCTAGATTTTCAGAGCATTGTGCACCCAGTGCATTAATGCAAGTGACGGAAGGTTATCGAAAAGTTTCGCGAAAATGAAAATTCCACTAATGATGATGATTTTCCCAAACGGTTCGGTTTTCGAGTGGTTTTTATTTGTTCTTTGGATTTGCAATAATAATTCAAATCAAGGATACTACTGGTGAGTCACTTTTAGAAAAAGTCGATGCCGAAGTAAAGTTTGAACTATGCACGCATGCACTTCAGAGGTAGCGTGATATCAGGAGCTAGTTCTCAGTCGCGTTGGAAATTTGAGTAAAGTTTAAACTTCAAATCCATTAAAAAATTTCGATTTTTTTGGCTCATAACAATATATAACCCCTTTAGGAAAATTCAGTTTCCCACGACAATGCATTGATTGGGGAATTTAAATATTTTATTGACAGAGCATTAGCAATAATTCGTTTGTATGTCTATTTTATGGGCTGCTTTCCCACTGGTTTGGCTTGAGATATCTAGCACTGATGTTGTCCTATGCTGATTTGAGCGAGTCCTGCCAATATCCCAAGTAGTATGTGTTAACAAAAACATCGCGAAGCATCAAGTTCTAAATGTTCTCAAACGATATAATATCCGAAGAGAGTGATAAGAGTTATAAGAAATGTCTCATCACACTGTTAGGTGAATTAAAAGCGTTTTTATTTTTGCATATGATTTATTATGAAGTATACAACAATATTAGGCCGAAATAACATTGAAAATCGTTTCAGAAGTCACCGTTATTTCAATTTATTTTTAAAAATAGTTAATAACGTTTGCAGTATACTTTTTTTTCGCCATACAAAATTTGAATTAGAAGAACATCTCGTACCTTTTAACTGGTGTAAAAATGAGAAGGGTCGATGCTACCAATCGTGAGAAATTAAATAAAATCAATTTATAACGCTTACCAATCCACTAGCTAAAAATGAGATTGTTTCATACAGAGTATTACTTTACTGGTGTTTTAGGGACAAAACTAAACCGATTTTGAATATCGGGGTATGAAAACACATCTACGTGATTCAAGGAATTCGATGTTGAGAACATTTTGTGAATTACCTTTATAATAAATTAACTATTTCTCAAAAATCAATATATATATGTATATATATATATATATATATATATATATATATATATATATATATATATATATATATATATATATATATATATATATATATATATATATATATATATATATATATATATATATATATATATATATATATATATATATATATGTATATATATATATATATATATATATATATATATATATATATATATATATATATATATATATATATATATATATATATATATATATATATATATATATATATATATATATATATATATATATATATATATATATATATATATATATATATATATATATATATATAAGTTCACTTCAAACACAAAATAATGTGTTGATAAAGAAACAGTGAGTTCTAGTATTTATCCCTTGGATTCGGCATTGCGTTCAATCATGAGGTAAATATTGGATGTTATATAAATACACAGATCAACAAGTAATTCACCTAGTAGTGAGATAAAAGATTTCTCATATAATTATACTCGTGGCGTCACCGAAAGCAACTGTATGTTTGAAGCCAAAAAATCTAGCGAAAATTTAGCTCTTTTCCAAGATTTAGGTTATACTGGTTATGGCACAAAAATTACTACTCACATTAATTATGACAATAATGAAAGGAATCAATATATCATAATAATATACCTATAAAAATAATGTCACTGCATTAACCATCATTTGCCATTCCTCACACGCCCCCCCCCCCCCATCTCTCTCTCTCTCTCTCTCTCTCTCTCTCTCTCTCTCTCTCTCTCTCTCTCTCTCTCTCTCTCTCTCTCTCTCTGTCTCGCTTCTATCGCATCTATCTAGCTATTTCTGTATCCGTTTCTAAGTTGTGTGATAATCTGCCAATCTGAAATATTTATTAATTGTAATTGCGAAGGTTTGAGAAAACAAAACTATTTTTTGTCTGCTGCTACATCAACTCAATTTTAATTCAATTGTATTCAAAGCCTGTATCTACACTATAATTAAGGAAATTCATGGCTATATCCGAAAAATATTTGGCCTAACTGGGTAATATGAAAGTTTGACGATGAAAATTTTCAAAAGAGACATGCCACGTGCGATATTTAAACTATTCGTATCTCTATTGAATTTTGAATGAAATATATACTCAAAGACTGAACGCTGAAGCCAGCAGGATTGGTCTTGCCATCAACGTTTCGAAGACAAAATACATGAGAGGAAGAGGTTCTAGAGACGACAATGTGAACCTCCCAGTCGAGTTCGGATTGACGGTGAAGAAATCGAGATGGTCGACGAATTCATGTATTCGGGCTCACTGGTAACCGACGACAATGATAACAGCAGAGAAATTCAGAGAGCGATCTTGGCGGAAAATCGTGCCTACTTTGGACTCCGGAGGACGCTCCGGTCGTACAAAATTCGCCGCCGCACGAAGTTGATTATCTACAAGACGCTGATTAGAACGGTGGTCCTCTACGGCCACGAGACCTGGACTATGCTCGTGGAGGACCAACGCACCCTTGGAGTTTTCGAACGAAAGGTGTTGCAGATGGAAGACGGAACGTTGCGCAGGCGAGTTGTATCAGCTGCACATTCGTTGTATTGGTACGAACTTTCATGAAAAATAACGGATCAAAGACCAAAAATATCCACAAGCCAGATCCAGGAAAAGAAGTCTCCCAAAGTACCCACTCTCGATGGGGGATGCAACTACAATGTGTCTTCTAACTTATCGTCGTCCATATCTGGATATACTGAGTAGTTTGAACCATTTATTTTTCACAATATTGGTCTGTCTAGGAATTATTTATGCATATTTCCTGCACGATAATTCCGAACGAAATAATATGAAAGCCATAAGGATGAATTGAAAGAGACTGAATTGCAATCAACTGAATGCACGGCTTTTATGCTATCGACATAGCCTAGACATTTCACACTATTTACTTCAATGCAAATAAAAATTTTGAAATATCTACCTGTCTCATTCACGAATCGCATTCTCCCTGTCGTTCTTTGTTCAAGGGGCTTGAAAGCACATGTGACCTTGTCTCACTTTACTATATTCAATTGCGCGTTAAAATACTGGACCAGTAAATTCTATTCTGTACATAAATCTTTTTTTCGGGAATATGTGACCAAAAAGTAAACTTCGAATTCCAAAGCAAATTGAGCGTTCCAGGTTCCTGATAAATAAATATAGTCCAACAATAAGGTAGAAACACCAGATAATCTTAAAACGACGCCGTCAAGTAAAGAAGCATGAAAACAAAAAGAATAAAACCAAAAAAAGATGGAAGCCCTAGAAAGTCCATTGCATATTTATTAGCCTTTTCTCAGAAGATGGGATTTTCAAAAAAATTTCAAAACTTTTTGATGCAATGGTTCTCAAATTCGTACAATCCGGTTTATTCATTTTCTTTATTCAAAAATATTTTTAGCTTTAAATATATGACCATTTCATTTTAATTAATTATTTCATTCCACATCTTTTTATTCGTTTTGTTCATCTGCGTTCATTTTACTTATTTTATTCGTTTCATTCTTTGGATTCAATCTGATCAGTTTAGTCTTTTTGTGCATTTTACTCATAACTCATTTAACTTATTTTATTCATTGTTTTCATTGTATGCATTTTATTCATTTTTTCCAGTTTAATCATTTTGTTCAGTTTCTTCATTTTAATAATCTGACTACTTTGTCAGTTTCAATCTTTTCTTCCAAATAGTTTATTCGATTCAATTTATTTCTTTATATTAATTTATAACCTTTTACCATTCTTCAATTTTTCATTTTAATCAATGCATTTAATTCTGCTAATTTTCTTCTTTTTATTCATTTTATCACTTCAGCTCATTTTGTTTATTTGATTCGTTTGTTTTATTTATGCATTTCATTTATTTTTTACTTTATTCATTTTGTTCATCCATTCTTTTTATTCATTTGATCCATTTCATTAATTTGATTCATTGTATTCACTGGATGAATTAAATTAATTTGATTCATTTGATTCTTGTTATTCATGTGATTCATTTCATTCATTTGATTCATTTGATTCATTTGAATCATTTGAATCATTTGAATCATATGATTCATTTGATTCATTTGATTCGTTTGATTCATTTGATTCATTTGATTCATTTGATTCATTTGATTCATTTGATACATTTTATTCATTTGATTCGTTTGATTCATTTGATTCATTTGAATCATTTTATTCATTTGATTCATATCTTTAATTTTATGCATTTCATGCTCAGTTATTCGTTTTATTTCATTCAATTTGTTAGTGTGAGTCAATTTATTCTATTAATCTTAGAACTATATCTAAATATAATCTTAATTTTTATTTAATAACCTAATCTAATTTGATTCGTGTATATTATAATTTTGATTTACATTAATTTTTCTACTCATTTTATGAATTTAAAAACCTATTATTTCATTTTTTGCTTTACTTTTTTATTTCGTTCGTTTTGTTGATTTCTATAATTTATTCAGTTTATTCGAGATTTTATTCG
The DNA here is from genome assembly GCF_030247195.1 of Topomyia yanbarensis. Taxonomy (NCBI): domain Eukaryota; kingdom Metazoa; phylum Arthropoda; class Insecta; order Diptera; family Culicidae; genus Topomyia; species Topomyia yanbarensis. The sequence continues at coordinate 275,878,008 of NC_080671.1, forward strand.
TGCAAGACTAGAAACTGTTTTCATCCGACCTCTAGTTGGGTGCATACTTCTCGTGAGTTCTGCAAACTAATCCAATAGTGAAATGTGTAAGAAATGTCTCATCTCACTGCTAGGTGGATTAAATCGGTTTTTTATATTGTAACGACATATAATATTTTTTGTGTAAAATGTTTGGTTTATTCCTTAAAGTACTATTTACAAGTCATTATCTAAATTAAATTGTAGTTCACTGATATTAATTGTGTTTAAACTATGGTTGATAAAGTTCAGGTAAATTACTAGTAGTTTAAGAATTTTCGCTTTCGTCTGTTGTGATATTCCGTTTAGTGTGGGTATCATTAGCTTGTCGAAGTCCAGTCTCCGCCACCCGCGAAAAAGCGATGATATCTTCTGTTGAAGCATGTTCCATGCTTCGACTACACGCGGACAGTTGCTGTACTTGTGTTTCAGTGTTTCGACCGCTGCGTTACAATGCACACTCCATCTGCACGTCGTACCACATTCATTAGTCTTCTGTGTTCTGTTTTTCCATTCACAAACAGAAACAGATCGCTTCGCTGTTGTGACGTTAATCCTTTTGCTCGATGAATGTTATTCCATACTCGATGCCACTCTATGAGCGGATTCTCTCGTTCTACCTTAGGTTCTTCAGTACCCGTTACATAGAAACGGTGGATGAGGTCAGTGGTGGGAATTCGCTGAACTTGTGGAGGAAGGAGGGGTAGCTGTTGATATATAAGTACCGCGATGGGGATCCAACCAGCAGCTTTGGGTGAAAGCTGCCGACGCCATGTTCAATCAACACACAGTGACTATATGCACAACTTGTTGAGGCAGACACAAGAGTCGATGAAATAAAACACCCCGGCATGGCAATTAGTGAGGGCAAAAACTAACTCTTTCAATGAGTTTCATCGTCGCACAATGCTTAGGGTGGAAGTTTTCCGTGACTTAACTTTTTGTCGGCTCCGACAGCATAAGTCATTAAATTGACTTTACGCTTGTCCGGACATGCCGCAGACTCAGGTCATTCGCATTTAATGCCAAAAGATCCTGACTCCTGCGCTGCAGAAGACAAAAAGCTAAGTAACCGGGAAACTCTAAGCTTGTTCACTGACCCTACTCCACGCTTTTCTAAACTTTCTTACTTCAAATCCTTGCTCTCCATTGAGTACTATGGCCCTTAATATTTGAAAAATACTTCACCTTCCAGTCCCTTGCTAATTATATGTCGTTACAATATAAAAACCTATTTTAATCCACCTAGCGGTGCAATTGTGCCTTTCTCAATCATGAATCACGAGAATGTGTGCGTTGTTTATATTCATTAAAAGCTTTTATTAAATGCATGTATTACATTTTAATATTATACATCACATGACAACTATATACAGGAAAATAAATCATTATTCGAGTTGTAAAATTTTGAAAAAGAAGAAACAACCACGGTAATATTGAACTGAAAAAACCTATTTTAATCCACCTAGCGGAGCAATTGTGCCTTTCTCAATAATGAATCACGAGAATGTGTGCGTTGTTTATATTCATTAAAAGCTTTTAAATGCATATATTACATTTTATTATTATACATCACATGACAACTATATACAGGAAGATAAATCATTATTCGAGTTGTAAAATTTTGAAAAAGAAAAAACAGCCACGATAATATTGAACTGAAAAACCTGTTTTAATCCACCTAGAGGTGCAATTGTGCCTTTCTCATTTCTCCAAACTATGATTTAATAGCTGGTTCGTACAATATAACATTATGGAAATGTCTTTCATTCTTTTTACACTTGGTAAGTATATATGAGAGCACCTTTTTGCATTCATCGCGGTATCGGTTTGAATCGGAGTTTTCTATGTGATCGCACTCCACAACCCGTAACTTCGGAGCCGGAAGTCGGAAGGAAATGGAATTTAATATCAGTTTCCAGGGACGCAACACCTTTTATTTGAGACTAAGTTGACCAAATCGGTCTAGCCATTTTCGAGAAAGCAATATAACCGTTATTCTGAATTTGGATGCTTCTGGATCCGTCGATGATGGCCACCCAAGTAGCAATTGCAACTTGTTGAAGGTTTTAAATGTTGCACAACTGCTACGCAATATTTTTTATTGTTGGATATATTTGAAAAGAATTTCCACGGGTTTTTAAACTGATTGTGCAACTATGTAACTATAGAGCTGGCCAATAGTGTTAAGTATGCAAACATCAATAACAGTTGTGAAACTAATCAGAAACTTTGCTAACTTGCACAAACAGTCTAACAAGTTGCAAATACCTCTTTGTTTGCCATTCCACCCTAAAACAGAACTGTCCAACTACCCAGCGCTCGACAAATGGCACAGCTATTGTTTTCAGTATTTTGTTGCAATTAGGAACATGTTGCACAACATACAAACAAAGTGCGCTTTTTCAATAACATAGTTGTTACCAAGAGAGTTACAAATACTATACAGTAACAAAGTGTGCTACTTGGGCAGTGTGGGCAAAGAGACTTTGAATGACTGTTGGTGACCTAGATCTACAAATTCAACAGTTGTGTTTACATTTTGGAAAAAAAAATTCACCTTCTTACATTCATCACAGAATTCGTTAGAATCGGGATTTGCTGCGTGATCGTACGTATCACCCTGTAATTCAGGAACCAGAACTCGGATCCACACAAAATTCAACATCAGCTGATGGACCTTTCGGTAATTGTTTACTCTAACTACTTTTCCCCCTGTAAGTGGAAAACATGTTTTTCTTTCGTGAATATGCTAGTTTAGTGTTGTAGATTCATAAAAAAGAGGCGGAAAGCGAAAAATTTTAATAATTTGTTAATGAGACTAAAAATAAGTTCTACCTACTAACCTTGCACATAGGGTTATTGTGCTCCCGAAAGTAAGGTTTTTGGTGAAGCTAGTTTAATGCGGATACGCCACATAGCTGAGTCCAAGGATCTGAAGCGGCGTAAAGCCGCTGAGGATCCGCTGGACGAGCCTTCCTTGTACTTGTCATCAGAAACGCAAGCGAACCTGTGATCCACTCGTTTGCCCGGTATACTCAAACATAGGGGCTATCCCTAGCACTAGCACCCAATTGAAACGATGTGGCGTAGCCACATTAGGCAGTGACAATAATTTAATTTTTGCCGATAAATATAATCCTATTGTTGCTAAATAAAACATTGTTAATGCCTAATGTGGCTACGCCACATCGATTTTTCTCTTATGCTGTCCGACTTCGCTACCGCTCAGTCGGACTTAAACTAGGCGTAGCCCGTATGTTTGAGTATACCGGGCAAACGAGTGGATCGCAGGTTCGCTTACGTTTCCGATGACGAGTACGAGGACTACGGCTATGCGGCATAGCCGCATTAAACTAGCTTCGCCAAAAACCTTACTTTCGGGAGCACAATAACCCTATGAACAAAGTTATTAGGTACAACTTACTTTAAAGCTAATTAATGAATCATTAAAAAATTTTGCTTTCCGCCTTATTTTTATGAATCTACAACACTAAACTAGCATATTCACGAAAGAAAGACATGTTTCCACTTACAGGGGGAAAAGTAGCTAAAGTAAACAATTACCGACCTTTCTTTTAAAATCAAGTTTGTAAAAATCGGTTTAGAAAATTCCGGAACAAGATGTCAGTTGAAAATGAAATTCAATAGCAACCTATGGGAATATTATACCTTTCATTTGAATCTTAGTTTGCAAAAATCGGTTCAGCCATCTCCGAGAAACCGATGTGGACATTTTGTTAACAAATCCGCACACACACACACATACATACATACATACATACATACATACATACAGCAGCAGGGACAGGAGGACAGAAGTTCAGGGGCTTAACGAACCCCCCCCCCCCGGAGCTACTGCGAGTTGGGGAGTCTTGCTAGGATATGGTGGGGCAAGGCAATGTTGGGCTCTGCCAAACCTCTAGAAAAAGCCATGTAAATCCGAATGCAGCTCCGACGAAGCGAGTCGGTGCCGCTTCCACTAAGGTTTTACCCAAGACTTTAGCATAAAGCACCCTTACCCAACGGGAATGCCAACCGATACATTAGGATCGACACCAGTAAGATCCTAATTACGGCATACTGGCGGCAGAACACGGATGTGAATAAGGATTTCATCGAAATTATCTACGGACCGACAGCCACGCCATTCCACTACCCTAGTAAGGATGGGTGACACTTCCCCGAAACGGCGAGTGGGCTAATGGTGCTGGCTGCCCCTCGTCCCAGTAAAACTTTGGTAGGTCTCCAAGTACGTTCGAAGCCCGCCACCTTAGCTGGTGCAAGTAGGCTCAGTTGAAGGCTCCTGACTAGCGCCGATCCGGCTCTGAACGCGGTACCCCATGAAGGACCGCGTCAACCCTTGCATGCGACCTCACTGCTCGCAAAGGTAACCATGGGATCATGTGAGGCGACTACTTATTACGGGTGTAGATAGCGGCTTGGAGTTGGGACCCAAAAAGCATGCAAGTAGACAAAATCAACCAAAACAACAAAAATTCTAACGGAGCAACTGTGGTGAACCCGTTCGCCAAAGGTGGGCTAGCGAGGTCACCGACCCAGCATAACGAACAAGTGCAACCACAACAGCAGCAGCAGCGAGAGCAGCCTAGCGAGTCCACACAGAGCACGAGCAGCAACAAACCAACTGGACGCCAAGGAAAGCTAGGATTTCAGGTGCGCACACCGAAACCAAGCGTTACCCAAGAAGATCAGCAGTCTGGGTTACCTAAAGTGACGAAGTTGAGGCAAAAAACTAATGAACTCTACGAATTCGTCAAAAGCAAGGGTAACGTGCACGGACATATCAAGGATCTAGTGATAACCATCAAATCCGCCGTAGCAGCAGCCGAATGCGAACATATGGCGTTACTAGAGCGAGCTGAAAACGCCGAAAATGCGCTGAAGTCCACAGCGATAGAAGAAGCAGAAGCCTATGAGACACCGAAGGGCGGCCGGGATTCTCGGTCTGTGAAAAGAATAAGGGAAACGCCAGGAGAGAAGGAGGAACCGAAGAAGCCCAGGAAGGTCGGTGAAGGACAGCGAAAAAGCCGAAAATCGCAGAGTGAATGGCGTACCGTAGAAACCACAGAAGAGAGGAAGAAAAAACAGAAAGAAAAGGAGGAAAAGAAGAAAGAAGACCTTCGGCCACGCCAGCAGAAGCAGAGGGGAGACGCTCTAGTCGTCAAAGTAAACGAAGGCGTGACGTACGCTGCGATCCTCAAAAGGGTGCGAGAGGATCCCAAGTTGAAGGAGCTTGGGGAGAAGGTTATAAGAACCAGGCGTACTCAGAAAGGCGAAATGCTGTTCGAGCTGAAGAAAGATCCATTGATCAAGAGCTCGGCCTACCGGGAACTTGTGGCAGAAGCGGCGGGAGGAGAAGCGAATGTGAGAGCATTAGTTCAGGAAGCAGTGGTCGGGTGCAGGAATCTGGACGAAATCACAACGGAAGACGAAGTGAGAAGCGCGCTAATAGAGCAAGGAAACCTGGAGAGGGAGTAGATATCAATAAGATTGAGGAAGGCGTACAGTGACACACAGACAGCAGTGATACGCTAACTCCGCTAGCGAATGACGGATCTCAATAGTAGCATGTCTGTAATAACATACGTACATGGAACTATTGAGAACCAGAGCTACAGGTCCAAAGCCCTGGTAAAGGAGGATGGTTGTGATGATCCGGGCCGAGATCACCACGTAAAGCAAGGTAGGTCATAACCCCAATTCCAAGGCGTGAAGCGACCCGTGCCGAGGGATGAGTGATCGAGGGGGTGAAAAAGATGCTCGATCGTTAACGGAGCCTGTGGGGTACCTGGGCAACCCCCACAGTAAGCGTCCCTTACCACGCTAATGCGGAGCTCTGGCGTGGCGGACATTTATTCTCGCGCGACTCGTGGGATTTGATATGGAGAGCAAAAATAAATATACTAAACAAACGGAGGTGCCAAACCCCTTCGCTAGAGGTGGTTTGGCGAGGTCTCCACCCCGTGGGGAGAGTAGTGGAGCGATGAGTGCTGCATCCGAAAGCACCAGTGACCCCCCAGCAGCGGTAGGCAATAGCCCTACCAACGCACCGGACGGGCCACTATCTGCGATGCGCAAAGTAGCGAAGCAACTCGATTCTATAATCGACTTCGCTAGCGCAAAGCAGAATATAGCCAAGGAGTTGAAGTTGAGCCTCCTGGAGCTCCGGAAAGCTGTTCGTGTCGCAAGACAGGAACAGCAGGCCTATGTTAAGAGGGTGGAATGTCGGGAGAGGCCCGACAGAGAAACCCAGACAGTGGCCTCCAATAGGGAGGAAAGAGAGAAGGTCGATAGAGGTTCACAGACAGTGGCCTTTACCTTCTACGGAGCAGCCACGTCGATCGGAGCGGCGACCGAGTTCCCCTCGAAGGGAAAAGGAAAGGGCAATCGCAATACGGCACCGAATGCAAAGCGCCCTAGGAAGTCGCCAGGCGAGGGTGCCAAAACCGACACCACTCGGCGTGCAACCGTCAAGGTCAAACGCCGCCTGGGTGAGGTAAGCGAGGGCGAGAGTGACATCGCTGTGGAGAGCGATGGTACCAGCAACCCGGCACGACCGCGGCAGGGGGGCTGAAACCCCTGGACGCTGGTCACCAAGAAAAAGCCGGCACCGAAACCGGAGGTACCGCGGCCTGCGAGGAAGGCCAAGGACAGAGGCGAAGCCTTGTGGTTAAAAACCGACAAGGACAAATACGCCGATGTCCTTAAATACGCCGATGTCCTTAAATCGATGAAGGCGGCCGAAAGCCTCTCGGCCCTTGGGCAGGATGTGCGTAGCGTAAGACGCACCAACACGGGAGAGATGCTCCTGGTGCTGAAGCGAGGCGCACAATCAAGTGCAGTATACAAGGCCTTGGCCCAAGAGGTCCTTGGTGAGGGTGCCCAAATCAGGTCGCTAGGTGCGGAAACAACTCTCCAGTTCAAGCACTTGGACGAGTTCACGACCGCAGAAGACGTCGTCGCAGCCGTTAAGGAGCACTGCGACGTCACAATCGAGCGGGCCTCTGTGCGATTAAGAGATGGACCCTCTGGCACCCAAGTAGCCTACCTCAGGCTACTGAAGGCGGATGCCAAAAAGGTAACCGAGAAAGGAAAGCTGAAGATCGGCTGGTCGGTATGCCCTATTAGTATACCCCAGCCGCCTTCAGTGGATAGGTGCTATCGGTGCCTTGAATCCGGCCACAAAGCATACGAATGCAAAGGCATAGATAGGAGTAAACTATGTCGTCGCTGCGGCGAGGAGGGACATAAAGAGCGGGGGTGCACTAAGGCATATAAGTGCCTTATCTGCACCGCTAAGAAGCACGCCCATAAACATGCTATGGGCGGACCTTCGTGTCCCTTCGGTGAGTTAAATAAGAAGAAGCCGTGAAAGTCACACAGCTAAATCTTAACCATTGTGCAGCAGCCCAACAGCTGCTGTGGCAGTCGGTCTCGGAGTCGAGGACAGATGTCGCCCTCTTATCAGACCCGTACAGCATCCCTGCCGGCAACGGCAATTGGGTGTCGGACGGGTCTGGAATGGTGGCAATCTGTACAACGGGACGGTTCCCGGTTCAAGAGGTAATACACCCCTCCGCCGAGGGTGTTTTTTTTTTTTACAATGGAGAAGACCTTTATGTCCTAGCCCAGTACACGTGCTAACGGTAGGGTCCAATCTACCACACGGGGTGCCCTGGGGGCGTGTCGGACTCGAATGGTGACCAGCCATTAATACCGACTAAACTCCATTGGGCTCCGCCATCATTCCTCCCAGGAACTACCTCTCGGTATTACTTCTGGGGGGATGGCTGTACTAAATGTACTCATTCACTCTCACTCACGCGATCATACATCCTGTATGAGGCTTACTTGGGTGCTCTCTCAATCACACTTTGATTCACTCTCAAACACTCCCACATGAGGCTGACTTTTGTGCTCACCTTTTACGTTCCATGCGAGGCTGACTTGTGTGCTCACCTTACTCATTCCTTGCTAGGCTTACTTTTGTGCTCGCCCTACCCATCCATGTGAGGCTGACTTGGGTGCTCACCCTATCACCTGATTCACTCTCAATCGTGCCACTCTATTGTACCTTTGTCACTCCCTCTGGCATCCCATGTGGGACATTTTTCTTAGGCCCCACTTCTGACATACCATGCGAGGCTGACTTTTGTGCTCACCTTTTTCATTCCTTGCTAGGCTGACTTTTGTGCTAGCCTCTACCAACCTGTGAGGCTGACTTTTATGCTCACCCTTAACATGCAATGTGAGACTGACTTGGATGCTCACCCTTTCACTCCTCTGCCACGCCATGAGGCATCGATAGCTTAGTTCCAACATACTACGCTACGACCCTCCCGTCTTGGCATGAGGCAGTCCACTTATACGCCTATACACTCACTCTTCTGTCTTGCTTCGGGGTGGCTGGGTTTACCCCTTACGCGGTTGCCATTCGCTGCGCCAACCTACCTCGGCATGAACAGACCATTCACTCTCTTATTTTGCGCTTGGCCTTTTTCGCTCCAGCTAACCAATCACTAGTTAGCCGTGCCCGCCGTCTGTTGCTCGGTTCGCCAGATTACCTGTAGCCTACTGGCAATCTGGATGGTAGCAGCCGAGACTGCGTTCCACTTCTCCACCGTTTGACACATCCGCTGAATAAGGGTATCCGGGGTTGTGTCCCAGCCACAGACGTCAAGCATTGCTCTTCTTTCGACGTCGAACCGATGACATACGAACAGTATGTGTTCGGCAGTTTCATCTACACCTGGGCAGTCCGGGCAGACTGGGACCTCCGCGTGCCCGAACCTGTGGAGGTACTGACGGAAACAGCCATGGCCTGACAGGAATTCTGTCAGGTGGAAGTGAACTTCCCCATGGGGTCTTCCCACCCAGCTCGATATGCTAGGTATCAGCCGGTGGGTCCACCTACCTTTCGAGGAGTTGTCCCACTCACGCTGCCATCTGGCGACCGAGGTCACCCTGGTGCGCTCGCGGGCTCCCCTATTTCCACGTAGCTCAAAGCACTCCTCATCTTCCCGAATGACCAGCCCGACTGGCATCATGCTCGCTATCACGCAGGATGCATCGTGTGATACCGTGCGGTAGGCAGATATAACTCTGAGGCACATCACGCGGTAGGTGCTCTCCAGTTTCTGTAGGTAACTGGTTACCCTCAGTGCTCTTGACCATGACGGGCCGCCGTACCTGAGGATAGATACGGCAACGCCTGCCAGTAACCTACGTCTACTGGCGCACACCTTTGAGCTGTTGGACATCATTCTCGATAGTGCCGCAACAGCAGTCGACGCTCTCTTGCACGTATAGTCGACATGGCTGCCGAAGGTCAGCTTGTCGACTATAATGACTCCGAGAGACTTCAGACTTCGCTGTGAAGTGATCGCGACTTCTCCCACATGGATAACTGCATGTTGTGCCGACTTGCGGTTGTTGACGATAACTACCTCCGTCTTATGATGAGCGAGCTCCAGGCCTCTCGCGCTCATCCATTCCTCCACCGTGCTAATCGCGTGTTCTGCGGTTAGTTCTACCTCAGGAATTGACTCCCCGTAGACCTCCAAGGTTACGTCGTCGGCAAAGCCGACGATCTTGACCTCAAGAGGGAACTTCAGTCTCAGAACCCCGTCATACATGAGGTTCCATAGCACCGGGCCTAGGATCGAGCCCTGCGGGACTCCGGCGGTAATCGGAACCCTTTTCTGACCGGCATCGGTCTCGTATATCAGTACGCGGTTTTGGAAGTAACTTTCCAGGATCCGGTACAGACCCACCGGTAGGCTAAGCCGGTGTAACGAGAGCGCGATGGCATCCCAGCTTGCGCTGTTAAATGCGTTCTTCACGTCAAGTGTCACTAACGCACAGTATCGAATACCTCGCCTTTTTCGTTGGATCGCTATCTCGGCAGTATTTCTCACTGAGTTGAGAGCGTCCACTGTGGACTTACCGTTCCGAAAGCCAAACTGGTTGCTTGACAGACCGTCCGTACCTTCCGCGTACGGGGTGAGCCTGTTGAGGATGATCCTCTCAAGCAGTTTGCCAGTCGTGTCTATCAGACAGATTGGTCTGTACGCCAATGGGTCGCCTAGCGGCTTCCCGGGCTTCGGCAACAGCACCAGTTTCTGCCTTTTCCATCTATCGGGGAAACGGCACTCGTCAAGGCATCTCTGCATAGCTAGCCTGAACATGTTCGGGTTCGCTATGATCGCTGCCTTGAGAGCGTTGTTTGGAACTCCATCCGGCCCTGGAGCTTTGTTCATTGCTAGGGATTTGGCCACTGCGAGTAGTTCTTCATTCGTCACTGGAGCCACCATTTCGGCCGTGCCCGCACTGTCTCGTAGTGCAGGTGGCCAGGGGCTTGTGGCTCGAGACGGGAAGAGTACTTCGATAATCGTTGCCAACCGGTCCGGAGACCGTTCTGGGGGTGAGGAGCCCCCTTTGGTCTTGGCCATCACAATCCGGTAGGCGTCACCCCACGGATTCGCGTTGGCACTCTCACACAGGTTGTCGAAACACGCTCTCTTGCTGCTTTTAATAGCCTTGTTAAGGGCTAATTTCGCAGCTCGAAACACTTCACGGCGGTTCTCTCTTGCATCCTCGGTGCGAGCTCTTTGCATCCTACGTCTAGCTCTGAGACAGGCTGACCGTAGAGCTGCAATCTCGGCACTCCACCAGTATACCGGGCATCTACCGTTTCTTGGCAGTGTTTTTCTCGGCATAGTGGCGTCGCACGCGCGTGATAGAACAGCTACCAGCGCATCCCCGCTTAGACTGTCGGTGTTGGCCTCCAGTCCCAGGGCCGCGGTGAAAGCTTCGCTGTCGAAGTGATTGGACTTCCACCCGCGTACCTGACAGGGATCTCCCGCCCTCGGATGCTGCACACCATAGTTGATCTTAAAGCGGATTGCTAAATGATCGCTATGGGTGTAGCCTTCGTCCACCCTCCATTCCATGCCTGGAGCCAGACTCGGGCTGGCAAAGGTCAAATCAATCCACGCCTCCACTCCGTTTCTACGGAATGTACTAGCGGAGCCATCATTAGCTAGCACAGTATCGAGTTTCGCAAACGCTTCCATTAGCGCTTGACCCCTGCTATTTGTACAGCGGCTGCCCCACTCCACTGCCCAAGCGTTGAAGTCTCCCGCTATTACTACCGGTTTCCGGCCCACGAGGTCCGACGAGAGCCTGTCGATCATCTGGTAGAACTGTTCTATTGGCCACCTTGGTGGGGCGTAGCAGCTGCAATAGAACACACCATTGATCTTGACAATCGCCACACCCTCGGCGGAGGGGTGTATTACCTCTTGAACCGGGAACCTTCCCGTTGTACAGATTGCCACCATTCCAGACCCGTCCGACACCCAATTGCCGTTGCCGGCAGGGATGCTGTACGGGTCTGATAAGAGGGCGACATCTGTCCTCGACTCCGAGACCGACTGCCACAGCAGCTGTTGGGCTGCTGCACAATGGTGAAGATTTAGCTGTGTGACTCTCACGGCTTCTTCTTATTTAACTCGCCGAAGGGACACGAAGGTCCGCCCATAGCATGTTTATGGGCTTGCTTCTTAGCGGTGCAGATAAGGCACTTATATGCCCTAGTGCACCCCCGCTCTTTATGCACCTCCTCGCCGCAGCGACGACATAGTTTGCTCCTATCTATGCCTTTGCATTCGTATGCTTTATGGCCGGATTCTAGGCACCGATAGCACCTGTCCACTGAAGGCGGCTGGGGTATACTAATAGGGCATACCGACCAGCCGATTTTCAGCTTCCCTTTCTCGGTTACCTTTTTGGCATCCGCATTCAGTAGCCTGAGGTAGGCTACTTGGGTGCCAGAGGGTCCGTCCCCCAATCGCACAGAGGCCCGCTCGATTGTGACGCCGCAGTGCTCCTTGACGGCTGCGACGACGTCTTCTGCGGTCGTGAACTCGTCCAAGTGCTTGCACTGGAGAGTTGTTTCCGCACCTAGCGACCTGATTTGGGCGCCCTCACCAAGGACCTCTTGGGCCAAGGCCTTATATACTGCACTTGATTGTGCGCCTCGCTTCAGCACCAGGGGCATCTCTCCCGTGTTGGTGCGTCTTACGCTACGCAAATCCTGCCCAAGGGCCGAGAGGCTTTCGGCCGCCTTCATCGATTTAAGGACATCGGCGTATTTGGTGAGGGTGTGGCGATTGCCAAGATCAATGGTGTGTTCTATTGCAGCTGCTACGCCCCACCAAGGTGGCCAATAGAACAGTTCTACCAGATGATCGACAGGCTCTCGTCGGACCTCGTGGGCCGGAAACCGGTAGTAATAGCGGGAGACTTTAACGCTTGGGCAGTGGAGTGGGGCAGCCGCTGTACAAATAGCAGGGGTCAAGCGCTAATGGAAGCGCTTGCGAAACTCGATACTGTGTTAGCTAATGATGCCTCCGCTAGTACATTCCGTAGAAACGGAGTGGAGGCGTGGATTGATGTGACCTTTGCCAGCCCGAGTCTGGCTCCAGGCATGGAATGGAGGGTAGACGAAGGCTACACCCATAGCGATCATTTAGCAATCCGCTTTAAGATCAACTATGGTGTGCAGCATCCGAGGGCGGGAGATCCCTGTCAGGTACGCGGGTGGAAGTCCAATCACTTCGACAGCGAAGCTTTCACCGCGGCCCTGGGACTGGAGGCCAACACCGACAGTCTAAGCGGGGATGCGCTGGTAGCTGTTCTATCACGCGCGTGCGACGCCACTATGCCGAGAAAAACACTGCCAAGAAACGGTAGATGCCCGGTATACTGGTGGAGTGCCTAGATTGCAGCTCTACGGTCAGCCTGTCTCAGAGCTAGACGTAGGATGCAAAGAGCTCGCACCGAGGATGCAAGAGAGAACCGCCGTGAAGTGTTTCGAGCTGCGAAATTAGCCCTTAACAAGGCTATTAAAAGCAGCAAGAGAGCGTGTTTCGACAACCTGTGTGAGAGTGCCAACGCGAATCCGTGGGGTGACGCCTACCGGATTGTGATGGCCAAGACCAAAGGGGGCTCCTCACCCCCAGAACGGTCTCCGGACCGGTTGGCAACGATTATCGAAGTAATCTTCCCGTCTCGAGCCACAAGCCCCTGGCCACCTGCACTACGAGACAGTGCGGGCAAGGCCGAAATGGTGGCTCCAGTGACGAACGAAGAACTACTCGCAGTGGCTAAATCCCTAGCAATGAACAAAGCTCCAGGGCCGGATGGAGTTCCAAACAACGCTCTCAAGGCAGCGATCATAGCGAACCCGAACATGTTCAGGCTAGCTATGCAGAGATGCCTTGACGAGTGCCGTTTCCCCGATAGATGGAAAAGGCAGAAACTGGTGCTGTTGCCGAAGCCCGGGAAGCCGCCAGGCGACCCATCGGCGTACAGACCAATCTGTCTGATAGACACGACTGGCAAACTGCTTGAGAGGATCATCCTCAACAGGCTCACCCCGTACGCGGAAGGTACGGACGGTCTGTCAAGCAACCAGTTTGGCTTTCGGAACGGTAAGTCCACAGTGGACGCTCTCAACTCAGTGAGAAATACTGCCGAGATAGCGATCCAACGAAAAAGGCGAGGTATTCGATACTGTGCGTTAGTGACACTTGACGTGAAGAACGCATTCAACAGCGCAAGCTGGGATGCCATCGCGCTCTCGTTACACCGGCTTAGCCTACCGGTGGGTCTGTACCGGATCCTGGAAAGTTACTTCCAAAACCGCGTACTGATATATGAGACCGATGCCGGTCAGAAAAGGGTTCCGATTACCGCCGGAGTCCCGCAGGGCTCGATCCTAGGCCCGGTGCTATGGAACCTCATGTATGACGGGGTTCTGAGACTGGAGTTCCCTCCTGGGGTCAAGATCGTAGGCTTTGCCGACGACGTAACCTTGGAGGTCTACGGGGAGTCAATTCCTGAGGTAGAACTAACCGCAGAACACGCGATTAGCACGGTGGAGGAATGGATGAGCGCGAGAGGCCTGGAGCTCGCTCATCATAAGACGGAGGTAGTTATCGTCAACAACCGCAAGTCGGCACAACATGCAGTTATCCATGTGGGAGAAGTTGCGATCACTTCACAGCGAAGTCTGAAGTCTCTCGGAGTCATTATAGACGACAAGCTGACCTTCGGCAGCCATGTCGACTATACGTGCAAGAGAGCGTCGACTGCTGTTGCGGCACTATCGAGAATGATGTCCAACAGCTCAAAGGTGTGCGCCAGTAGACGTAGGTTACTGGCAGGCGTTGCCGTATCTATCCTCAGGTACGGCGGCCCGTCATGGTCAAGAGCACTGAGGGTAACCAGTTACCTACAGAAACTGGAGAGCACCTACCGCGTGATGTGCCTCAGAGTGATATCTGCCTACCGCACGGTATCACACGATGCATCCTGCGTGATAGCGAGCATGATGCCAGTCGGGCTGGTCATTCGGGAAGATGAGGAGTGCTTTGAGCTACGTGGAAATAGGGGAGCCCGCGAGCGCACCAGGGCGACCTCGGTCGCCAGATGGCAGCGTGAGTGGGACAACTCCTCGAAAGGTAGGTGGACTCACCGGCTGATACCTAGCATATCGAGCTGGGTACTAAGACCCCATGGGGAAGTTCACTTCCACCTGACACAATTCCTGTCAGGCCATGGCTGTTTCCGTCAGTACCTCCACAGGTTCGGGTACGCGGAGGTCCCAGTCTGCCCGGACTGCCCAGGTGTAGATGAAACTGCCGAACACATACTGTTCGTATGTCATCGGTTCGACATCGAAAGAAGAGCAATGCTTGACGTCTGTGGCTGGGACACAACCCCTGATACCCTTATTCAGAGGATGTGTCAATCGGTGGAGAAGTGGAACGCAGTCTCGGCTGCTACCATTCAGATTGCCAGTAGGCTACAGGTAATCTGGCGAACCGAGCAACAGACGACGGGCACGGCTAACTAGTGATTGGTTAGCTGGAGCGAAAAGGCCAAGCGCAAAATAAGAGAGTGAATGGTCTGTTCATGCCGAGGCAGGTTGGCGCAGCGAATGGCAACCGCGTAAGGGGTAAACCCAGCCACCCCGAAGCAAGACAGAAGAGTGAGTGTATAGGCGTATAAGTGGACTGCCTCATGCCAAGACGGGAGGGTCGTAGCGTAGTATGTTGGAACTAAGCTATCGATGCCTCATGGCGTGGCAGAGGAGTGAAAGGGTGAGCATCCAAGTCAGTCTCACATTGCATGTTAAGGGTGAGCATAAAAGTCAGCCTCACAGGTTGGTAGAGGCTAGCACAAAAGTCAGCCTAGCAAGGAATGAAAAAGGTGAGCACAAAAGTCAGCCTCGCATGGTATGTCAGAAGTGGGGCCTAAGAAAAATGTCCCACATGGGATGCCAGAGGGAGTGACAAAGGTACAATAGAGTGGCACGATTGAGAGTGAATCAGGTGATAGGGTGAGCACCCAAGTCAGCCTCACATGGATGGGTAGGGCGAGCACAAAAGTAAGCCTAGCAAGGAATGAGTAAGGTGGGCACACAAGTCAGCCTCGCATGGAACGTAAAAGGTGAGCACAAAAGTCAGCCTCATGTGGGAGTGTTTGAGAGTGAATCAAAGTGTGATTGAGAGAGCACCCAAGTAAGCCTCATACAGGATGTATGATCGCGTGAGTGAGAGTGAATGAGTACATTTAGTACAGCCATCCCCCCAGAAGTAATACCGAGAGGTAGTTCCTGGGAGGAATGATGGCGGAGCCCAATGGAGTTTAGTCGGTATTAATAGCTGGTCACCATTTGAGTCCGATACGCCCCCAGTGCACCCCGTGCGGTAGATTGGACCCTACCAATAGCACGTGTACTGGGCTAGGACATAAAGGTCTTCTCCATTGTGAAAAAAAACATACACACACATATATACAAACTCCGCTAGCGAATGACAGATCTCAATAGTGGCATGTCTGTAATAATATACGTACATGGAACTATTGAGAACCAGAGCTACAGGTCCAAAGCCCTGGTAAAGGAGGATGGTTGTGATGATCTGGGCCGAGGTCACCACGTAAAGCAAGGTAGGTCATAACCCCAATTCCAAGGCGTGAAGCGACCCGTGCCGAGGGATGAGTGATCGAGGGGGTGAAAAAGATGCTCGATCGTTAACGGAGCCTGTGGGGTACCTGGGCAACCCCCACAGTAAGCGTCGCTTACCACGCTAATGCGGAGCTCTGGCGTGGCGGACATTTATTCTCGCGCTACTCATGGGATTTGATATGGAGAGCAAAAATAAAAACAACAAACAATCGGAGGTGCCAAATCCCTTCGCTAGAGGCGGTTTGGCGAGGTCTCGTACCCGTGGGGAGAGTAGTGGAGCGATGAGTGCTGCATCTGAAAGCACCAGTGACCCCCCAGCAGCGGTAGGAAATAGCCCTACCAACGCACCGGACGGGCCACTATCTGCGATGCGCAAAGTGGTGGAGCAGCTCGATTCAATAATCGAGTACACTAGCGCAAAGCAAAATATAAGCAAGGAGTTAAAACAGAGTCTCCTGGAACTCCGGAAAACTGTTCGTGTCGCAAGACAGAAACAGCAGGCTTATGCCAAGAGGGTGGAATGTCGGGAGAAGTCCGACAGAGAAACCCAGACAGTGGCCTCCAAGAGGGAGGGAAAAGAGAAGGTCGATACGGGCACTCAGACAGTGGCCTTCACCTTCTATGGAGCAGCCACGTCGCTCGAAGCGGCGGCCGAGTTCCCCTCGAAGGGAAAAGGCAAGGGCAATCGCAAGACGGCGTCGAACGCGAAGCGCCCTAGGAAGTCGCCAGGCGAGGGAGCAAAAACCGACACCACACGGCGTGCAACCGTTAAGGTCAAACGCCGTCTGGGCGAGGTAAGCGAGGGCGAGAGTGACCTCGCTGAGCAGAGCGTTGGTACCAGCAACCCGGCGCGACCGGGGCAGGGAGGCCCAAAACCCCTGGACGCTGGTCACCAAGAAAAAGCCGGTACCGACACCGGAGGTACCGCGGCCCGCGAAGAAGGCCAAGGACAGAGGCGAGGCCTTGTGGTTGAAAACCGACAAGGACAAATATGCCGATGTCCTAAAGTCGATGAAGGCGGCCGAAAGCCTTTCGGCCCTTGGGCAAGATGTGCGTAGCGTGAGACGTACCAACACGGGAGAAATGCTTCTGGTGCTGAAGCGAGGCGCACAATCTAGTGCGGAATACAAGGCCTTGGCCCAAGAGGTCCTTGGTGAGGGCGCCCAAGTCAGGTCGCTAGGGGCGGAAACGACTCTCCAGTGCAAGCATCTGGACGAGTTCACGACCGCAGAAGACGTCGTCGCAGCTGTTAAGAAACATTGCGACGTCACAATCGAGCGGGCCTCTGTGCGATTGAGAGATGGACCCTCTGGCACCCAAGTAGCCTACCTCAGGCTACTGAAGGCGGATGCCAAAAAGGTAACCGAGAAAGGGAAGCTGAAGATCGGCTGGTCGGTATGCCCTATTAGCATACCCCAGCCGCCTTCAGTGGATAGGTGCTATCGTTGCCTTGAGTCCGGCCACAAAGCCTACGAGTGCAAGGGCATAGATAGGAGCAAACTATGTCGTCGCTGCGGCGAGGAGGGACATAAAGAGCGGGGTTGCACTAAGGCACACAAGTGCCTTATCTGCACCGCTAAGAAGCAAGCCCATAAACATGCTATGGGCGGACCTTCGTGTCCCTTCGGTGAGTTAAATAAGAAGAAGCCGTGAACGTCACACAGCTAAATCTTCACCATTGTGCAGCAGCCCAATAGCTGCTGTGGCAGTCGGTCTCGGAGTCGAGGACAGATGTCGCCCTCCTATCAGACCCGTACCGCATCCCTGCCGGCAACGGCAATTGGGTGTCGGACGGGTCTGGAATGGTGGCAATCTGTACAACGGGACGGTTCCCGGTTCAAGAGGTAATACACCCCTCCGCCGAGGGTGTGGCGATTGCCAAGATCAATGGTGTGTTCTATTGCAGCTGCTACGCCCCACCAAGGTGACCAATAGAACAATTCAACCAGATGATCGACAGGCTCTCGTCGGACCTAGTGGGCCGGAAACCGGTAGTCATAGCGGGAGACTTTAACGCTTGGGCAGTGGAGTGGGGCAGCCGCTGTACAAATAGCAGGGGTCAAGCGCTAATGCAGGCGCTTGCGAAACTCGATACTGTGTTAGCTAATAATGGCTCCGCTAGTACATTCCGTAGAAACGGAGTGGAGGCGTGGATTGACCTAACATTTGCCGGCCCGAGTCTGGCTCCAGGCATGGAATGGAGGGTAGACGAAGGCTACACCCATAGCGATCATTTAGCAATCCGCTTTAAGATCAACTATGGTGTGCAGCATCCGAGGGCGGGAGATCCCTATCAGGTACGCGGGTGGAAGTCCAATCACTTCGACAGCGAAGCTTTCACCGCGGCCCTGGGACTGGAGGCCAACACCGACAGTCTAAGCGGGGATGCGCTGGTAGCTGTTCTATCACGCGCGTGCGACGCCACTATGCCGAGAAAAACACTGCCAAGAAACGGTAGATGCCCGGTATACTGGTGGAGTGCCGAGATTGCAGCTCTACGGTCAGCCTGCCTCAGAGCTAGATGTAGGATACAAAGAGCTCGCACCGAGGATGCAAGAGAGAACCGCCGTGAAGTGTTTCGAGCTGCGAAATTGGCCCTTAACAAGGCTATTAAAAGCAGCAAGAGAGCGTGTTTCGACAACCTGTGTGAGAGTGCCAACGCGAATCCGTGGGGTGACGCCTACCGGATTGTGATGGCCAAGACCAAAGGGGGCTCCTCACCCCCAGAACGGTCTCCGGACCGGTTGGCAACGATTATCGAAGTACTCTTCCCGTCTCGAGTCACAAGCCCCTGGCCACCTGCACTACGAGACAGTGCGGGCACGGCCGAAATGGTGGCTCCAGTGACGAATGAAGAACTACTCGGAGTGGCCAAATCCCTAGTAATGAACAAAGCTCCAGGGCCGGATGGAGTTCCAAACAACGCACTCAAGGCAGCGATCATAGCGAACCCGAACATGTTCAGGCTAGCTATGCATAGATGCCTTGACGAGTGCAGTTTCCCCGATAGATGGAAAAGGCAGAAACTGGTGCTGTTGCCGAAGCCCGGGAAGCCGCCAGGCGACCCATCGGCGTACAGACCAATCTGTCTGATAGACACGACTGGCAAACTGCTTGAGAGGATCATCCTCAACAGGCTCACCCAGTACGCGGAAGGTACGGACGGTCTGTCAAGCAACCAGTTTGGCTTTCGGAAGGGTAAGTCCACAGTGGACGCTCTCAACTCAGTGATAAATACTGCGATCCAACGAAAAAGGCGAGGTATTCGATACTGTGCGTTAGTGACACTTGACGTGAAGAACGCATTCAACAGCGCAAGCTGGGATGCCATCGCGCTCTCGTTACACCGGCTTAGCCTACCGGTGGGTCTGTACCGGATTCTGGAAAGTTACCTCCAAAACCGCGTACTGATATATGAGACCGATGCCGGTCAGAAAAGGGTTCCGATTACCGCCGGAGTCCCGCAGGGCTCGATCATAGGCCCGGTGCTATGGAACCTCATGTATGACGGGGTTCTGAGACTGAAAATCCCTCCTGGGGTCAAGATCGTCGGCTTTGCCGACGACGTAACCTTGGAGGTCTACGGGGAGTCAATTCCTGAGGTAGAACTAACCGCAGAACACGCGATTAGCACGGCGGAGGAATGGATGAGCGCGAGAGGCCTGGAGCTCGCTCATCATAAGACGGAGGTAGTTATCGTCAACAACCGCAAGTCGGCACAACATGCAGTTATCCATGTGGGAGAAGTCGCGATCACTTCACAGCGAAGTCTGAAGTCTCTCGGAGTCATTATAGTCGACAAGCTGACCTTCGGCA